>NC_064877.1:51960646-51963146 GCF_943734665.1 Anopheles aquasalis
GCATCAGTCAGCGTTCATATCGCAACAGAAGATCTCCGACTGTTGCTGGATAATGTGTAAGCGGCACAACCGTGAAGAACACTCTGGAGCAGAAGGGCATCTAATGTTAGAAAAAGAACACTGAAACTCGAACTCAAAATGTTAAGGCAATCGGAAAGCTACGTTATCTTGTCACTATCATTGTGCATCACTCGCTTCGGACGTTCTGTATTGTCAACGGCGTCTTTCCATCCTTCTTTACGCCAGTGTCTACAATCCACCTTTTGTGGTCGCCCGGTATATAGAGCGATGAGCGTTCTGGATGTAGCGGTCATCGACGGTTTATCAGTGCGCCAAGATCAGTGCAACATATTTTTGAACGGTGCTAGAAAGCAGAGTGCAAGTTGCAAGAGTATCAGACACCTTTTTACTTCATCTTCTGGTTGGTGCGATCGGCAATCGTCAGATAATTTCCGGCAATACTTTGTTGGAGCCTTCAGTATAACAATAAGTGAGCACACCACAACCGAAGCATTGGTCGA
Source organism: Anopheles aquasalis (assembly GCF_943734665.1). Taxonomy (NCBI): domain Eukaryota; kingdom Metazoa; phylum Arthropoda; class Insecta; order Diptera; family Culicidae; genus Anopheles; species Anopheles aquasalis. The sequence continues at coordinate 51,961,168 of NC_064877.1, forward strand.
CTTCGCTGCTGTTTGAACGATGCGCTCGCGACCCATGGCAACATCTTGACTGCAGCTTAGAGGTGTGACTGAAGGCAACCATACCCCGCAGGCTTCCTGTCCTCCAGATAAACGGCTTAGGCTCAATAAAGGCCTTTAACATTCCTAGAGTGGTTGGGGACAACAGCAACCGTGCCCTTGGTGAATATAAAAAAAAAATGTTTTCAAGATGCTAGGGAAATGCATCCCGAATGGATAAGTAACAAGCTGATGTAGGAAATATTTCTTTAAAAAAACTTCTTATGTGTTTTTCTGCTCATTTGATGGCTTCAAGTAATACGGATTCCACTATTCCTCGTACGTCGTGCAAAATTTGAGAATCCTTAGCGAGCGAATATATTGGATTATTCTATTTCATTTGATTCTATTTCAAATCCATTCCATCTGTTTTAGGTCTATAAATACGCTATTTAGTGTTTCAAGTTATCCACCAGCATTTCGAAGAAAAAGCATGCACAAGTTGGCCAAAAGCTGAAGTGCAAAATATTCAATCATTCAATTACTTTAGGGGTAGGGGGGGGGGGGGGAGAGGGCTTCGGTAATTTCTTACCAAAACAAGGATCATTTTTGGCGATTTTTTTATAATGTAACCATTCAACTTTATTCTTTCAAGTGTATATGACGTAATCTGCCACTTTTGAAGAATATTTGGTTCCATTTTGGGGAAGATTGATTAAAAACTTTATCTTTGGCATCAAATTCCTGATGGTGCATCTGCGAAAAGATACTTTTTACGGTGTCCATCGTAGGGGTGCGTGATGGGTCATCAAAAAATACAAATCGGTACTCGTTAGAAAAATTTTAAGTTTATCCAGGTAGCCCCGTCGAGTTTTTGTTGAGTTTCCTATTTTTCGAGTTTTGGCAGATTTTTGAATTGGAAAAGTAATGCTTTTTGTCATTTTACCTAAAAACATTTTTACGCGTCTACTTAAAGATTTGTTTAACAGAAAGTATCAACAATTTTCATAAAATGGCTACCAGGCAATGAGTGTACAGATTTTGTGTTAAAAATTTCGAATCGATCGGTCCAGTACTTTTTACGGTACGATGGGCACAGCCTTTGAAAACGTTGGTTTTGGGAAACGTTTTTCAAAGTAGCGTGCTACATAAATCCTTGTATGAAACGCAGATTTAAAAAAATCTGTAACTTGGTCAGTTTTGCTTCGAACATTAACAAAATATTTACACTTTGTTCTTGAAAGGATCAGCTTTCAGCGAAAAATGTTTAAAATATGTGTCACAAAAAAATTTAATCCCGAAGCCCCCCTAAAACAATTAAAACCAACCTAAACCTTCAATTCAAACTGATTAGGTGTTCAGCAAAGGTGCATAAAACGTGGCGCCCTTTGACAGAACCCACATTTTGCTTAGCATAAGTTCAATTGATTAACCCTCATCGGTCCCTCCAAAACTGCATCGAATCGGTTCTTGTGTATGCGCGCGCATACAAACATTTTTCCAACCTGTGCCAAAAAATCCAAAACAAAAACTAACATTAGCATCTGACATATTTTATTTATTCATTGGAATGTTCTTTATTGATAAAAAAATTACTACGTGTCAAAAATTCTAAAGTTTGCGTGGTTAAACTGGCAAATGGAAAATCATGTTTTTTGAGAAAAATACGAAAAACCGTGAGAAAGTACGTTTTTCTCAATTTTTTGGCACATATCTTGCAAATGTCATGTCATGGTGGCATATTACAATCTTATCGCATATTCCTTTTGTCAAATCTAAAACATTAAGTCTTAAGTTGTTTTTGGGAACGGTGTATCGATCACGACTATTATAAATTTGTGTATTGAATTTTGAAACACATAAAACCAAAATTGCCGTGCCATATTTTTCAGGTTTTGATGGATTATTTTGACGGAACGGAGATCACCCTCGAAATAGAACCAACTTTTCATCGACTGTTATATTTTTTTCTGGTTTGTAGA
>NC_064877.1:51968146-51973146 GCF_943734665.1 Anopheles aquasalis
GTCGTTGAGTCTCCGGAGCATGTCCTGTTCGTCTGCCCTAGGTTTGAAGAGGCCAGGGCAGAGATGGACGCCGCACTAGGAGGAGGGGTCAGGGTTGAAAACGTGGTGCAGCGGATGTGTGAGAGCAGGGAGGCCTTTAACTCCGTTAGCAACTGCGTCGGCCGCATAACGGAGAGACTACGCGTGGAATGGCGGGAGTTCCAGCGCTCTCAGGCCGCTGGCAGGGACCAGCAACAAGTGCAGGGGTAAAAGGGAAACAAGCGGATGTCCTCGGACACCCGCCTGGGCTATCCGGCGACCCGCGCCGACCTTGAGACCCACCGTGGCTGGGGAAAAGCCTGCGCCTTGGCGCAACGTTTAGATGCTTAGGCATGGTCCGTCGTACGTTTGGGAGGAACGCTTTTAGGAGTAGCGAGAAAGTAAGGTGGTTTGAACAACGTTACTCCAAAATATAGTCGTTTCAGACCTTTGTTTTCGCGGTGCAAGTGCTTCGGCACTGCCACCCTCGCTGCGAGTCATCTCGAAAGAGGCATACAGCAGCAGGGTGGTAACGGAAAACCAAGCTAGTGGTTTAGTGGGTGAGAGTCCCACACTGTTCCCGAGGGGCTTCCTCAGGTTCGTACATTAGTATTCCACCTAGTTTGATAAACGGAAAAAAAAAAAAAAAAAAAAAAAAAAAAAAAAAAAAGACGATTTCATCGAGCCGTTTTTGAACAATTTGATATTTTCCAACCAAATTGTATGCGCGCGCATACAAAGAACCATGATCCCATGATCATGAAATACCATGATCATGAAATATTATTGGTACAATAGGACACATTCGACAGAGATGATAGCCAGAAATGTAGCATGTTGCCCGACTAAAACAGAATTTTCAAAAGTTAAATGTTGCTGCGATAAAAAGTAACGATTTATGGATATGGATATGGTGGATGTGTTAATGTAATAAGTAAATGTAAAACCCAAACCATAAATAAAACAAAAGGGCTCTGAAATAATATATTTAGTTCGTTTATTCCTTCTTCTATGACGAGCTACAACGCACGAAGCATTTACTCCTCAATTGCATTCCTGCACTGCCGTTCATATGGCTTACCCGATCAACAGACATTGTTTGCGACCGGTGAGTTAACAATTACGGTTCCCAACCCATTGATGGATTCAAAATTATGTATGGTCAACCAAATTAACCAAGACCGGTGACATTTATCCGGTGACTCCGAATATTCTGAGCGCGGGCGTTTGTTTGCTTGTTTGTCTGTTTGATTGTTTGATTAAGGAGCAAACACCATTCCTTGAGTAACAATAAGAAAGCGCGGTAAAAGGCACATCAGACAGTTACGAGATGGATCTTTTGCTGTCCATTGTTGTTGATGTACGGAGCGTTATGCACACATTTTTCCTTCAGTTTAAAAGGATAGTCTTGTTTTTTAAATGTTCAAAAGTGTATTATGGCACTATCGATAGGTGTATTAACACACCGCTAAACATATTCATATTTCATTAAAGAATAAAGAACATATTGTATAAAACAAATTTTGCCTTTATTGGCTTTCAAATTTTGTATGTCCGGGTTACACTCTAATTTGAATGATTTATGGTATCGAGTCAATTTATATACATCTTTTGCAATGCCATTTTTTCAGAAAGAAAGCTATGTCCATTTGAACTATTTTTTTATATATATTTTTATATAAATTGTACTTTAAAAAAATACTAAATGATTTGTTTAATAGTCAACCAACATACAACATGAGTAACAAAACAGATGACCAAAAACTAATTCGTATAAAGATATCTAACAAAGCTAAAGATAAAGAATAGAAATTTAATCAATATGCTTCTAACAGAAAGGCGTCAAAGGTACTGCAGAGATCAAAGTTTTCGTTTTTAGTGGTTCTTCATTTGCTGAACTACATGTTTTACAAAATCCCATTTCAGCTTGTTGAATGTTGTTGTTGAAGGTAAAATATAATGTTCTTAGTCAGGCAAACTTTAAATATTTTCGCTGAACAAGGGATTTATCGTCGTCTTATCGTCTAGAACCTATCATTATCACTGCAATATCCGGACTGATCTGATATCTATCATTGTTTTTAGCGAGGGTGCTCTCATCTTTCGACACATATCCGTAAGATGGGTTACGCTTACGAGAAGTGAACAGATTGTGTTTTACTGCTCTTTAGATTCCATTCCTCGATAAGCCGGAAGCCTAAACCAGGAGCATGCAATCTGTTAGCTTTTTACCATTAAGCCAGAGGCGTCGGAATGAGACAGAAGCTTATAACCGGAAGGCAATTTCAAACAGTACATCGAAAAAGGAAGGATTTCCTCACGTCTCACCGTGACGACAATGATGCTTGAATTAATCGAGTAAAATTCATAATTTAATAGGAAGTGACTATCAATTTAGATGGCAAAGATGATTAGGGCGGAAAACCCTTTGACTGGCTTGCTAAAAATATTTAGGGTGTGCAGGGTACTACTTATATAATTAAAAAATTGATTTGAATTAAAATTCAATAAATTGTTTCTGTTTTCTTAGACCAAACTTTAGTTACTATTCCGTGTTTTTACATTACTCCTACTCTATTATTCTTCCGATGTGAAGCACGTTGATGCCGCCAATTTCAATATAGCTACAAACTACTGTTATCATTTTTCATTAGGTCGCAGAATCGAAGCAAAATCATATCACTATTGACCCTCGTTATTTGAACTTCATTCGCTTTGTATGTTCTAAAAACTTAATAGGAAAAGGAATTTGGTTTGAAGAAATCCCTAATATATCAATTGTATTATTCGAAGGGAAATTTATTAGAAATGTTCTAATGTTTTTCAAGTGGATTCGATTTTAAAATTCCACAATAACAGAGCAAATGCTCTCTGCTTGCATACTCGGCGCTTGACGTAAACCGATAATTTATTTCATGGCCACAGTCATCTTAATCCTGCATCAGGTTTTGTTTGGTAGTCTGCGCAACACTCGCACACATGATCGTTGCTTATCACCGCCGCATGTTTAAAGGAAGTTCTTTTCTACGCGGATTATAAACGAATCCATAAGGGGAACAGAGCAAAGTGGTCTGTTTCGAAACTCCGTGACATACAACGACATAAGCAAGGATAGCGGTGAATTCGGAAAAAGAAAATGTCATCTATCATAATGATAAACAAGAATTTATTATTTTATATAGCCACTATTCCTGGAAATTGTTGCTCTTTTATTTTGCCACACTACCGCGAGTGATGACGGCAGTATCGGCTGTCAACAGTCAACCGAACAAAACCAACATTTAAACCTTTCAAGACATAATTTAAGAAACAGTATGTTCTGCCAAACCGGTCACCTAGCTCGTTTATTTCCCTGTCTAACGCGGCATCATGCAAAAACGTCCCAATGAACCTGAAAAGCATTGGCGTATATCTCATTTATAGCGCGTGTTAACGAACAGTGGAAAAGTGATCCGCACAACATCGGTTACATATTCAAATTCGATAATGGGAGGGAACCTTAATGCATTTTTGCTCTCGTTTAGCATAGTCATGAAATGATTCCGATCGGTCAAAGCGACGAACTGCATAGTGCTATGGATTCAAATTTCCTTAAATTCCCAATACACATCGTTTTTGTCCAAACTCTCAATGTGCAATGAAAAGGCCAAACTCAGCCGTTGATCATTAAACCGTGCGCGTCTAAAAGATTAGACAGTGATACTTACGATCTACCTAAACTGGTCCCTGGATCTCTTCCCCCCGCAAATCTCCTTGTCTGTCTGTGATTGAAACCGATCTCGTAGCTTGTCTGTTGCTGGGTCTTCACTATCATCGTCTATCACAGGCGACTAGTGCCAATGCCAATGCGACTAGTGCCCTATGTTTGACAAAGCATCTACCGTAGGCACCTGCCCACTGTCACGATGCGAGTTTATTGAATATAAATTTACCTCATTTCCCGCTCCGTGCCGCTACATCCCGCAGTAAGGACGGAATTTCACGCATGTTATCTAAAAAGAGGCATGTAGTCGAATTTTGAAATTAAGAAACAAACGTCGGCCGGTTTTTTTCTGCATTGTTGAGCTCTACAGAGTCTCATTTACAACCAGCGACCAAATATATTCAGAAATTATATGCTAGAGAATATCGAATACCACACATATGGTCATAAAACGTTTGGATCTAGAGAAACAGGATTTAGCATTTTGCATTTGGAGTCAGTGCCAATGATCGATCGCGATGGTTGGCACATAAAATCATCCCGAAATGTGGTAGCTTTTGTTAATATACGGTCCAATAAAATCCTCGTTCTGATAACCTGGAACTCGCCACAAAAGCAATCGTCTTTCATGGTTACAGCAGCTTGTGGTTTATTCACTGGATCGCCTATCCGCTGCTACGATGTGTTTGAACCAAAGGTGATGGAACGTAAAGCCAAATATTCAATAAACTGGATCATCATTGGCTCCGATCAGTTCGTCGCATCGATGCAATTATTTGTTTGCGTTTATAATTGTTAGTAGAACTAAATCAGTTACGACACGATATCTCATAGAGATTATGTTCAACGGAATTTCTCTGTTTGTGGGAATGGAATAAGTGTGTGATTCTTACGACTGTTTCTGTAACCTATTCAAATCACACATTGCCACTGCTTATATGGTTGAAGAATGGATCCTATTCCATACCTAATGCAGAGTTCTAACCCACAGGCCGTCCTCCAGTGAACCGTCACCTTTCAGTCTAAACTGCAGTGGCGACCGCCGTCACGTGTATCATGAAACCGCACACGACCCGCTCGCACGTGACCCAAACAATTGCATCCAATTTTCAGTATTTCCGTCCATACGACCGACAGTGCCCCTGAGAAAACCCCTTCTGCTATTGCAACACAGTGCCGCGGCAAGGTAATCATGAGAAAGATAACAACGGTGACGATGAGTGCGAATGTATTTTGTGGACAAAATTAATGCGATTACACCGTGTTATCATTCCCCACA
>NC_064877.1:51978146-51985646 GCF_943734665.1 Anopheles aquasalis
TTGAATTTGTAGCAAGGCGCATCCCCCAACATGTTAGCGGCCCTCGGAAACGAATCGGCCCCCGGGACGGCTGATTTCCTCGTGATGACGTGCCATGTGCGTACCATGCTCGGCTGTAGATCGGATCGCACTACTATCGCACAGTTATTCGAGGTGAGGCCAGGGGATCCGGCCGGATATGCCCCCATTATACGCCTAGATGGCACGCAACACACCAGTATCCTCAAGCTCATGGACACCCTGAAACGCCTATGGTCAGAATATCGCGATGCTTTCTACTAGATTGAAAGTCACCAGAAGCATGAGGCCATCCCTATACAACCCTAGTTATTCCCCACATTTTCAGCAGTGAATGCAACACGAAACGCTGGACAGAGTCAATCAGTCAAATTTTACCGCTGGGGTGAATTCAACCTCAAACTCATCTAATGACAGTGATCATGACGTTTGATAATCGTTTCTGAATGCATTTCAACTCGTTGGAAGAACGGACCAGGTTTCTTTTTTGGAAAATATTAAGAGTTGTGCCATTTGAAAAACAACATTTACCATCTAATATTCCTTTTTGATCGTTTTTGTTTGTCGAATGTAAAAACATATTGCAACAAAATCACAATATACTCTCTAACGTTCGGATACAGATACATCAATCGTAGCATCAATGAACGCAACATTAATATTATTGTTAAACTAACATCATATTGCATGGCTCTCGATAGTCCTATCACATCTTCGAAATCCAACCGAACACCAACTATAATGATCATCTAAAGAGGAACGGCAGCGCTAAGGGTTGTATTGATCGGAAGGGGAAACAGCATCAGCGTTCCGATGTAAAGGATAACATTTTGTATCGGTACGCTCCTGTGAGCATCATTGCAAACACAAAGCCTTGCTGTACATTGGTTGGGTCATACAATAAGTTAACTTTGGCTGGTAAACCATAAGGCCAAGTAGTGAGATACTAGGGTCAGATGCATACGGGTCCTGTTTGAATAGAGCTTGTGGCTAAGGTAAAGGGGAAAGGTATTTGTGTCCATGTGCTCTCCTCTCCTAGTTGATGTGCCAAAAAGGGTAAAAATAGGACGATTTCAGATCTCAGTTATCTATAAAACACGCCTGTCCGACATCAATCGGACTGGCTGTGTTTTAATCACAGCTACTTTAATGATGTCTATGTAAAGAGCGACCAGAATACACTGGTTCTAAACGGTGTTATGGTTTCGAAAGCGTCCATCTGGACGCAAGATCGAGGGTGAAATACATCTTGGCGGTCCATCAACAGAGTAAGGCTTGTTAATGTAATATGAGCCATTTTCGATTGTCATTCGATACTCATTTTATGTTATAATGAACAATTCACGATAGTGGTTATACCTTCCCAATCATTACTATTACATTACTATGCCTTAGCTGTAGTACTATATAACATCTTCAGAAGCGTAAACTTATGAACTGAATATATCAACATTAGAGAATAATAAATCGGCCCTTCTCCAGTTAGTTCTTAGTAAAGTATGAAAAAAGTGTTTTGTGTTGTGAATATTTGGCAACTTGTGAAAATCGTTCGATTGTCCGTTATCCCAAGAACCGTTTCATAGAACCGTTCAGTTGAGTGACTCATCCGCCTTTGGTCGTCAAAGACGGCATTCAAAGTAAAAGAATGCATCAAACGTTAGCCACTTAACTGTTTGGGAAACATAAAACATGCCGGCAGTGCATGTTGAAGCATGAGCAGAAAAATGGACGAAAGGCAAAGAAGAGGTTTCGTCGCTTGTCATCCATCCTGTACAACTTTATTTCCGAATACAAGTGTAGTTTTCCGTTTCCAGCTGCAGCAGAGTGCCGGCTGCTAGTTCCAAAACCGGTGCAACGAGTCCCTGGACACCCTAAGTGGTGTTGGACTGCATGTCTATGCACTCCGACCAATATTACGGTCTGCTGATATTCCCTGCCTCCTGCGCCTAGAGCAGAACCGTAAATACCGATTGCCAAGGCGTTGCCGAGCAGACTACTTGTATTGAATCCTAAATCCTTTGCAGAGATGTTCAAGTGGTTAAGGATTCTTTTACAACCCAGTAGGCGCCAGAGAACGATGCGCCCTTGTTGACAGCTTGTCGTACGACAACTGTGAAGAAAAGAGAATTGCTTAACATGCTGCACAATCGTGTGTCCATCCAATATTTTTTCGTTTGATCGACGGATCCGAAAACATGTTCTTTGTTCAATGTTCAAAGTGGCAAAATCTTTAAGCATACAATATGAATGGAATGAATGACTGTAACAAGGGAAAACCGCAAGTAACATAACGCCAAACTTTCAACAATATCTAATAGCGTTATAATACAGAGCCATTTCACTCGTGGATCTCCCATCACGCCACGGATAACAGTTGAGTTCACCACAAACTGCGCACCTGAAATCATGGCCATTAATTTTGGCCTTAGCGTTTCGCGATACTCTCAGCTAAAGCAGAGTCTTAAGTAACATGTCTTGAGCACAAAACAGCAGCGTCCCAAACACCAAACATTCCTCAGTCATCTCGTCACCAATGCTCAGGACAGCTGCATTCTTCACATACCTCCGCCACCGGGACGGGTCGACGCGACAAAGAGAATCGTGATCCTCCTTGGGAAGCACGGAGCGCGAAGATAAAACTGGCGCCCAGAATAATCGTAATCACCGTAATATCAACTCAACCCATTCGCTTTCTATGGTTGGATCCGCCGGCAGCATTAGTGTTATTGTTTTTAATAGTCCGCCGTCGCTGCACGGTCATCCAGCGCCTCGTTCTTACAAGGCTCTAGTCATGGCATGGACGATGCTTTGAGCGGCTTGCAAGCACGGTTGCTTATCATCTTTGACATGCGAGGTAGAGCTGTCGTTCGGGGTTCACCTGGCTTAGCACTTGGCCTCACCATCGAACCAGCCATGGATTCAGTCTGCGGTTGTTCCGGTCGTTTCGTTACTACTCTTTCCTTTGTCTTCTTTCATGGATGCATGGATCTGAGGAACACAGATTAAGATGAGGCGCCAGCGTGTCACGGCTACAGATTCAACTTAAACGATTATCAAAAGCGAAAGTTTTACGATCAATACCTTCAGTTTCCGACGACCGATTCTTAGTGGACCCAGTCCTGCACTTTTAACTAAATTCGTCTTATATTGTTACAATACAATCCGAACTATTGAAATATTACACATGAATCATTCTTGAAAAATAGCTTTCAGTTGATTCACGCCGCAAAGGTATCGTACCAATTCCATTCATGAAGGCGGAAGATTTTTTGGAACGCCCGAAGGATAGCTCAAAGATTTACAAACTTTATATCTTTATGTACAGCCAAAAAGCATGGTATGATCATTGAGAGACAATTAGTGCCCGTGGATCCGTAAAATGCTGAGTTGAAGGGATGACAATCAACGGATCCCGAAATACTAACAATATCCAAAAAAGCATGTTGACTCCCAAAGGAAAACATGAAACACACGCTTGTGCGTAAACGGCAATTTCGGATGCTGTCATGTTCCAGCAAAGGACAGACGTCCGCCACGCTTTGTCTAACAATGTGCACATGCGGCTCTCCCTTGAATTGTACTGTAGACGAACTAGAAGCAAATGCATCAGTAAATGTAAATGCAGCAGTAATAATCAGTAAATGCAGTGTGCCTGTTGAAAACGGAGTACACAAAAACTTGTGCAGCATTGTCTTAACTCTTGGCGCATCACGTGCCACACCACATGCCAGAGTTGAACATTCGATATTCTCAACAGTAAAAATGACTTTCTTCCTCATTTTTGCCTTCCCACAAACTACTTCCTCAGTACTTGACCCTGGCTAGCATTGTGGGCTCGAAAAAACGGTAAAGCTATTCCGGAATCATAAAAACGTTCAATAAAATCCCTCTGCAGATCCGGTTTGAGTGAATCTTCTTTCCGACCTGCCAAAGGACGGAAGTAACGAAACGAACCCCGACGACCGTACTTGAACATGCTCCCTTGGTGAAAGAATTATTACCCGGGCCACATTCTATCGACACAGAAGTTCCCTAGGTAAACGAAATCACAAAATCCTCAACTAGCCGAAAACAAAGCTAATGGCGAAAGGCAAAACATGCTAAAGATAAGCAGCAAGAAAGAACCAAGTACCGTAGCCATAGCTTAGCAGTACAGACACCGGAGACATGAATCTTGGTTGTAGAGGTAATAATATGTTCTTGCATTGCCATTTTCCCCAGTTCTTACCTCAACGCATCCAGGGACTGCGCCTCTGTATGGGGTAGACCGCTGTTGTGGGACGATCTTAGAAACATGAATGTCCTGAGTGGCGCCTGGTGTCCCGTTGCAACCTAGAGGGCAATGCGATTGTCGCCACTGACTCTGTACAGCACCCGCAACTTCTCTTCCGATACGATACGCAAATTAAGAGGTGGTCAATGGCGTCGTCGCCAGTTCAGGGTCACCTTGTCTGGCCAACGGCATTAATGTGATGATAATATTTACTTTTAACATAAACATATTATGGTTCCCAGTCAATGTTACCAGTCGTAAGGACTCAGGTACACAACCGGATACGGAGCAACCGTGCACTGGATATAGGGCTATAGCCAGTTGTGTCAGTTGGCTTCCAGGGGCTGTAGTTTGACGGATGTAAGGATGCAGTTCCTGCGGTGAGGTCTGTGCTCGATCAAGTGCATCTTCAGTGCAACACCAGCCGGGTACCTGTCGGCGGCTATGTATAGTGCGATATCACTATCGAAATGATGCGTAATGCTTGACACCACGTTACAAAGATGATAATAGCGGCACTAGCAATAGTTTGATCTGGTCAATGACAAAAAAACTGTATAGAAATAAATCCGAAACTACGCCACAGAACTTAATGCTACGGCAATATTATCACGGCATAATATGTTCCACTGTTGTACGCTGCATGCACTGTTGAATTTTTGCACTTATTTTTGCACAAAGCATGCATTTTTTTCATTTCATTCGACGACACATTTTACGTTGAATTTTGTCACCGCTCAACAGCCTTCAACATCTTTTAAGCGTTGAAATGCAGCCCAGAACTCGTTAACGGTTTTCACTTTGTTCCACACCCTTGACAAAGAAGGATAGTAAAAAAGGAACTCGTTGAAATCATTGATACAGACATTCATTACGCAACACATATTGATTAATTATGGTCGACAATAAAGGTACACACAATGCACCTCGCCCCATTGGTGCGACGATTGCCGATAAAGGAAATCCAAAGTGGGAAAGTGTTTCCAATTGTTTTTTTTCCCACTTCCTATATGCTTTTATTTTGTCTCCGAAATCTGGACATATGTACAGACAACAAACATTACCCATTGTTGTCGCTGAAGCGTAGCGAAGCACTAGCTCCGATTGTTAAGGGTCGCACAGTGCACCAACGTGAACCGATCTCGCTCACTCGTATAAGCAAATCCACCCAAGCAAACCCTAATTTGAACGCGGGTAGGGCGCAGTAGGATCAGGCTTTTCCTTTTTTTTATTACACAATATAGCCCGTGCATTCGGAAGCGGAAGCGCATCTGAGCTGGAGGACATATCGAATGAGGAAAAAAATTAAATCATTTCGATTTGTGATCCTGCGAAACAAAGAATGTCGCATAGTCGGAAAAAGCCGTGCAACACACCAACGACATGGAACGGTTATGACAATAAACCAAACCATTAATGCGTTTTTAAAGGCGTCACATTAACGCTACCCTCTATGACCCGTTGAGTCGAGAACAGTCCTATGTTCTCTGCCTCACTTTCTGCAAATATCCGTTCATTAAACGCGTCTCTTGAAAATGCGATCCCACACTTTTATCACTATCCTTGTCCATCAAAGAAAAAAAAAGTTGGAAAAAGGATTGCATAAGTTACGAATTTAACCACGACAATGAAAAAGCATTCGGCATGCGATTACGGACCATCAAAGATACAGGAATGTGTCAAAGTTATAATTAGTCAGAGGAGTGTGCCTCGATTGATCTTTAGTATTGTTTGTTTGCCATCGCTCTCGCTAAAAAATAAGAAATGGTATAATACGATCACGGTATGCAGTAAGATTATGCAGTGAGCTGAGCAGATAGAGTTTTACTTGAAGGCGTAATGTTAAATTTTTTTTTACCATAACAATGTCCTTCCATGATGTAAATAATTTATTTGTAGAAATATATAGTTATAGTTGATAGGTTAGCTAGTGTATGTAGATATTGTAGAGTTGTGTAGAATAAGGGTTTAGGTAGTATTAGTGCTAGTCAATAAGTGTATACAAGTATTATTTTTAAATAAAAGTTAGTCTGAAATGTAAACGACATCGAACCAGACGTGTAATTATATACTTAAACTAATCTGGATAAACTCAACTATACCGTGATAACATTGATGATTACAGATTTTTCTTACCAAATCAATATATATAAATCATGTTAAATGCTTGTGAACAATCCCGTTCCAGTGATCCTGTTCGGTCGGTCTGTTTGAACTCGAATAAATGAAAATAAACAATCATATGCGAAAGCGCTTTGAACACAGCCAGTTCGGGCAACCATCTGGAAGACAAAGTATGCCACCCACAGTGACCGGCTCAGAGAATGCTCTGGGTTTGGTGTTTATAATTTCATAACAAGTCCATAAATTGGACCAGCATCTTGCGGAGGAATAACTTTTATTTGTTCTGCAAGCACTTTCCATTCTATCTAGCACTTCCATTCCCACAAACTATAGCTACGGCGGGCTTTTATTCAGATGATAATACCCAAACTTCATTCAACTTTGTTCTTCTTGGCAGGGGCATTTTACTATAAAATTTTATTAATTGTAACCAATGTATATGCAATAGTAATTATATTCGAAGTGCCCGCTTTTTGAGTGACAATCCCCCTAGATTATCAGCCCTTTATCTCGCAACCATCATGGTACACATTTGCTAGCGAGGAAAGTACACCCCAAACTACTTACAGAGACTTTTCCGGCGCCAATCAAAGCGTAAAGTTTTCTCACTGCCGCAACCAGATCCACCTACACATCAGTAGCAGCGGCGGCGGCACTCATGGTAGCATAAATCAAATTTCTAACTGATTTTTTCGTTTGCTTCATGTTTCAAGCAGATATGTTTTTGGATCCGTTATGAGGAAGCAACAGCACTTCGCTGTGTGGTCCATGGGAACGTTTCGAGAAACGTTGTTCAGAGGACAATCTAGGAACGAGGCTCTAGTCTTTTTTTTCGTTTGTAGGCTAAAAGGCTGAAATGTGACTGTGGTTTCACATTCTTGCTTCTGCTTTCTGTCACCATAATGTGGTGATTCTCCTCCAGCAGGGTTTGCTCGCGATGCCTTTTCACTTCTCTTGTGATTTTTGTTTCCAGGAGCCAAATGGAAATCGTTACCACAACTATTGCTAAATGAAGCTTCCATAGGCGAAACGCTCAAACGCCCACTATTCTCTTACGTTAATATGCTTGTGTCCGATTATTTCTA
>NC_064877.1:51993146-52003146 GCF_943734665.1 Anopheles aquasalis
CATAATCGCATTGGTGGGTCTGTTGGGAATTTCACTAATAAATTGATTACGTTCAGCACTCGGACGGCGAATCGTGCCGGAGGTCGCACCGGAAAACCGTCCGTCTGCCGGCAACTCATTGCATATGGAATCTCGATGCCGAAGCAGGGAAGAGGGGTGTGGGGGAGGGGGAAGGGGGGGAGGGTTTACATCTGCAATCTGAAAATGAAAGATTGCAGGTTGCAACCTGGTCTGGCCACCTATGGCTACCAACAATTCACTAATGGTTCGGCCCTATTTTATTTACATCCAAATCACATTTTCGAATGTTCGAATGGAATATGATATGCATTTCCGAAATTGTTCCCAGGAAACGGAACAAATATCAGCCGTTCAGAATGTTTACAACGTGCCCCGCCTTTCGCATGACCCATTCCGGTCGATTGCTACCCGTCGGTCAGATTTTTTTTTCTTCTACTATTTTCCAATCCAGAGAGAAATTTCATACTGCTCCCATCCCATCCACTGACAGTGCTTCCGTTTCCTTTTAAATATTTGATAACTCCCAGCTCCGTTTTGGCTGATTTACTAGTGTAAACAAGAGGCACGACATTCATCCGCTGATCGCCGAGACAACGCAGTGGATCGTCTGCGCTATTAGCATGATCGTTTGAGTGGGAAGTGGTCCCTCTTCGCTTGTATGAGTGTCTGTGGTTTAAAGGAAAAAATAAAATAAAAACTAACTGAAATCAAGGAAACAAACAGAATATTAGAGACATATCTACGGCCACGAGTGCAGCAAGCAAGCAGTGAAAGCAAGCAGCGGAAGCAAAGCATCTTAGATTACATGTCTAAGGTTAATTGGATAACATGAATGAGCTACTGGCAGTCTCGAGTTGTGGGATTCCGGTTGATAGAATCGAAAGCGACAGATCACGTCAACTGACCGTCAAACATGTCACGAACAAGACACGTCGCGACAACCCACACCCGGGCCGAGCTATCGTTCTAGTTTGCTTTTGAAGCCGTTTAAAGTTGTCGAGATGCAGCACGCTAAGGAGAACGAGCTAATCTTGTCACAGTAGATCCGATGTGACAGGAATTTGTTCATATCAACGGCCAAGCGAATTCGATCGATGGTCGCAATATAGATTTTCCTCTGTTCTAATCATTTAACGGACCACAAGCGATCTCTTCCCAGCAGTACTAGTGTTTCACAAAAGCACTGTGACGTCCAAAATAAAGTGACCGATCATTGAGCGCTCGGAATAGTTCATACTTTGATCTGGACAAGAAAAATGGAGAGTGGTGATGGCGGCATCTTTTGACCAAAATCAACACCTCCACTCGACACGATCCGTCTGCGGGCTAATAAAACAAAATAAATTTCCCAAATTCCTCTATTAACTTCAAAATAAATTTGCAAAATAATTTATTATAAACCAATACCGCCTAGCGCTTGGAAGGACGAGGGCGATGGCATCTCGACGCACGCACGGCACGCCGCATGGGCTTTATGCAAATTTGATTACCGTGCTGTCGTTTCGGTTCCGTTCCAATTCTGCTGTGTCCGCAGGATGTAGGATCAGGAACGCTGGACTTTAGCTTTTTGTCTTCCTTTCTTCTTGTCTCAGCCTGACGCATACAGATAAATAAATAAATATATATATATATATATATATATATATATATATATATATATATATATATATATATATATATATATATATATATATATATATATATATATATATATATATATATATATATATATATATATATATATATATATATATATATATATATATATATATATATATATATATATATATATGTATATATACTCAACCGCTGCTATTGCACCTTTAGCGCACCGCGGCTGCGTACAAAGCATGGCCAACTTGGCCAACCACACCATGTAAGCCTTTCTTCGTTGCTCCGACAACGAAGGGGACGATGGGGACGATGTAGAGGCCGTTTAGAGGGTTGTCCCGGTCAAGTCGCCGCGCGGTATTCGCCTTTTAATGCCAATCGCGAACGAAAGGACGATCAAGAAGAACACAAACTACAAGGCCGATAACAGCGAGCACGAAATGCCGAAAAGGGGTTTGCCGATCGCTTGCTTGATGTCCCTTCCCTTATGTCTCCATACCCGGGACGCCTCCACACCACCAGTTAGCGGAAGAAGCGCTACATTCCACGCACTGCAACGAAGAGATTGAGCAGGAAATGTCGTCAACGAGAAGAGTTCTTTAACGGAAGGCGGCATTTCCATTTTGCAAACTACCCTAGCCCCTAGCTCCTAATCGGCTACTCGTTTCGTCCGGCATACAAAACGTCATATCTTATTGCGAGGTACGTCCATAGTGCGAAAAAACGACGAAATATTCCGCGTGGTTCGACACTCTAATGGGGACCTTCTGTACCGTCGCCACCGGACTGTCCGGTGCCCTGTGGTTTAAACCAGACCCGTCACAGTTTCACGTCCGTCCTGTTGTTTTAAGCAAACTTCTGATCATTGCCGGCTGCCTTCGCTACTCTCATGTGATGGTGGTGCTCGTTCGGCTTGGGCCAAAGGAATCACCGCCATGTTAATGCAAATTAAGCCCCGCGCAAACGGCGGCAAATGGGAAGGACAAAATCTCACGCAAAAGTAAACAAAAAAAAAAGCCAAATCCACGGCTACAACTTGGCCCCAAATACCTCCAGCCAGTGTTTCGAAGCAGCAACCACAGAAGGAAGACCACGAAGACAACGCGCGAATCGACGAAGAGTTTAATTTTTTGTGGATGTCGCGGCAGGTGGCGGTGGTTGTGTGGGAAGGGGCAGATCGTTTTCGATGGGAATCTGTCAATCGGAAATGCGATAAGCAGCGGTCGATAACAGCCGGCCGGGCGCGGCAGCAATTGAACTTCGATTCCCCCTGGAAAACAGGTTTCCATCGACCGGCGATCGAGCGGCAAATGAGCAAAGGGAAAAGAGCGCCACACCGACCGACGACACGCGGTCGATCAGCCCCTAGTCACCGTAGACCGCAGGCCGCAGGCCGCAGCCCATTAACGTGTCAGGTTAAATAGACAAATTTTAGTCTCCTAGACCTAGAGACCTAGGATTTCGTTTTCGTACCTCTCTCTCTCCCGCGGATCGGTTGCCACCATTTGTCACCTTCTGGAATCGGTGCAATAAAACATCTTGTGGCAGCAAGTGGAGCTTGTCGTGCGATTCGATTCTTTTTCGCCACGATCTTCGAACCCTCGCATATGCATGTGAGTTTCGGCCACCTTACATCCGTGGCTCCCGATCGCGACCAGCGAAACGACTTGGCTCGCTGGCTGGCTGGCTTGCTGCATCGTCCAACGAGGAAGTTGAATCTTGGATGAAGAAACTTCGATCGATGACGACGACCGACCGACCGACCGTGATGACAGTGAGGCCGACCGGGTGGCACGATCGAGAAGCGTCCACGAGATCAGCTCTGGGCGAGCAAATCGGGGGCTAATAGGGAGAGGAAGCAAGATGATCACGAAGAAGAAGACGAAGACGGCTGGCCGATGCTTCGTGCAAACAAGCGGCACACACTGTCACCGTTGTGTGTGGTCGGATTTTATAGATTTATAAACAAATTATGTATACTTTTCTTATTAGAGTCACATTTTTCATAAATTAACATGTCGAAGTGTGAAGGCAGTATAAAGCACACTGTACAATGGGGTAAGCCACGGACAGTGGAGGAAGCGAGAGCGAACCGATGAAACAAAACCACCGACGACCATTCACTCCAGACGACCTTTCGAAGCGACGGTCCCAGCCAACGGTGGTGCCCCTCCTCGAGTGCCCTCGGAACAGATCGAAGAACTCCGAACAGTGTCCTATGCGCGATCGCTAGCCACTATTTTGATCGTTGTATGACCACGCTTGTAACTAACGAGTTCCCACTCATGTGTAAACCAGGCGTTTAAAGATCCGTTTCAAAATATGACCTACCGTTTTGAACAAACCGTTTGGTTCCCGTACGTGCACAGATTCTCTGCAGAGCTGTGAGGATTCGTTCTGCTGCTTGAAATTGCAATCCTATTTAACTGTTGAGCTTGTTTGTGCAGCGTTTGCTTTTTGCGTAAATCATTATACAACTTCTCATTAGTCTCCCTTTGCGGGAAACACTTAAACTTAATGGGAAACCAACGCCAACGGACCGGAACAATGCTATAACTCACCAAACAGGCGGATGGAGGGGTGCTCATTTCACTTGCTGCTGGTTCTGCCTGCTGGTATTTTGCGTTGGAAAAGTGCAACAGTTCCAACAGCATCCACATCCCTAGGACACTGAATAAGCGCAAAGCAACGGAGCGACGTTCCCAGAGAGTTCAATGCTGACTTTGATGGTTCAAGAGCCGATGATTGTACGATATGCGACCAATACCATCGTAACGAACTAACGGCGATTGTAAACAACATTTTCTGAGGTTCTCTATTCAGATCTAGTCAAAGTTGCATTCACCATCAAAGAAAAACACTGAAAAAATCCACCGATGAGCTCTAGAATGGGCGGCAGATAATTTAGTGCTTTTGAGTTAAGTAAAAAAGAAATACGTTCATAATGTTGTCTCGCACTGTGTGTGTTGTGTTTCCGAAATGGAAAGATTTATTTCCGTGCGATACATCGTGCGGTCTCTCCCTTATAAAGGTGGTTCGTGCCGACGATGTTTTTGTCACTGTTTTTCAGCGGCGGAGGAAGGGCCCGGAAAACCCAATCCTTTACCCAAAGTACAAGTATCGTGCAATCGGGAATGGAAACGGGATCGGCATCGGCATCGGGGATATCGGGGTCTTTGGAACTTTGTCCGGCGAAGCTTTTCCCGCGTGCCTCACATGCTCGCCGACCAGCAGCAGTAGCAGCAGCAACAGCAGCAGCAAGAATGATGGAAGACATTATTCACGGCGCGTTCTCTACTCCGTTTTTCATCATCACACCGCCGTTACTTCCCCCGACATTCATCTTCCTTCATTTTAATCGCCACCCCGGATCCTCACTCACACTACATTCCGATCGGTCGTGGACACCGAGGGGACAGCAAGGTGCCGGGGCACGCAAGGAGAAGTGGTTCCGTGTGAGCCCCCGGCACGAAGATCAAAGACACTTTTCGGACTTCATTCGTCCTGTTTTATGCTTCCTTATCGGTCGTGGTTGTTCGGTTGTTTCGGTTGCCGGTTGTCGGTTGTCGGTTTATTCCTCGGCCACAACACACCGCTCGCGCCGTTTTACTGCTGCTTTGCATTTCCAGTTGCGCCGTGACCCACGAAATGCGATAAATAAAACTATCCACCCGGGCCCCAGTCGTCTCCCGGTCCCGGGATCTCGATCTCGCGGTACCATGAGACGGGCTGGAGTATTTCGATTTCAAGAAAAGGGGAACAAAAACGGACAAAGTAAAAAAGCACGATCGTAGCTGAGTCGTGGCTGTAGCTGCTGTAGGCACCGCGAAACGTAGTCCAGGACCAGGTCCTTTGTACACGAGCGACGGCAGTGACGACAGCGCCCCGAGACGCTACACGATCACCCGACACGGAGTGATATTCGCTAATTTATCTTCGCTACCTTATGCTGCGCGCGCTGATGACCGATGAAGTCGACACCACGGAGGTACGATCTCGCCGGCCGCCAACTGTTGGAGCGGACGGCCATTGCAGCTTACTACAGGTGCTGCTTCTGCGGCTGCTGCTGTGGATTCGGTAATGATCGCACGTGCTAATTGGCCCCACACACCGCTAATAAACGCTAACCGAGGGGGCAAACATTAATCACCACACGGGCAGTGAGTTCAGGCGCACACGATCGGTGTGTGCCATACCGGCCAACCTTGAATGGCGCTGCTTGTGTTCAAGACGCATCAGAACTAGGATTACGTCGAGCAACGCATACAAGCGACCTGCATTGGCATCTTCGGCGACAATCGCAATCATTCACGCACAGCACCCATAGTCCGACATTGGTGAAAGGTGAATTGTTCTTACTTTGCGGACTTCGTGCATCATGGTCCATGACCGAGGCCATTCTTACTAACCCAAAGAGCACCCGCAGGTTAAACGAAAAACCTTTGTATGTCTGGTGTGGTATTAAATTTATACATTTCTAACACCCCAGGTGCGAAGAGAAATAAAACGCGATGAAATGTGTACATACACGGAATTTGACATGAGAGGGTGATCGTTCGTTCGAATCAACATCACTCGTCAGAAGAGGCGCGATCAAAAGATACGCGCAGGTGATCGTCCTGAACAATGCCAGAATTCGAGAGTAGAAACAATCATCTATGGAATATAGAAGCGTTGCTGCTATTGGCAAACGATTTTCTTCCTACGACGTAGCCACGTCGTGTGCATACGATGAATTCTTCGCACCGTAGTCTGGCGATCGCAGGGATAATGCAGACAGTGCATCTTTAGTTTAAGCGTAAACCACTCACACTAATTTACTTCCACCAAAAGTGTTCCAAAGACGTCCATTTCAATGTAATTCCCCATCGGCGAGTTCGCTGTTGAACAATATTTTAACGCCAACTTACGGGCAACATGCATTTGGCCAACGGTGCGGCAAACGGCTTTGAAGATCGAGCTGCAAAGTTGCACTCCGGCAAGTGCAACAGAGGTGACTGTCGCTTTTTTCCACATTCTTACGGCTTATACTAAGAATTGCAACGACGACGACGACGACGACGACGACGACGTGAGGTAGAGGCCACGGAGATTGACCAGCTTATATTGCTCAAGAATGGGATGATCACATCGGATCAAACAATGAATGCATTCTATGACATCTTGTGGCATTGTGTAAGGTCCCTGAGAGCCCTCCTACGCGCAAGTGTCCATCTTTCGATGTGCTTCAACAGCGAGCATGACGATGAAATGTTTCGCTCAATCAGCAACAGGGGCCTCTCAGCTATTGTACTGTAATAGCGCGTGAAATGTACGGTTTCAGGGCCGGTAGATTTGCTTGTTTTGAGGTAGCTTTCAATGAGAATATTCTGGACATCGCAGAATGTCGATTGCAATGTTTGCTATTCGTTCGATTCGTCTTTTTGTCATTTTTGTCGCGATGAGTCAACAAATCACTGTGGTCAAGCGTCATAAATCGTCGTTGATCAGCATGGACTACTTGTGAGTCAACCGATTTGCTGTTGAATTCCATCCGCTTTCCTGCTGCTTGACGAGAAGTGCCTTCCGAAATCCGTTTCACGTTCGTGTGTGCTACTGCGCACGAAAACTTCCCGGCTCGACTTTTATGATTTATGGATGGTCATAAAACGAACGCACACTAACGGGCAAATAAGCATAATTTATACCAAATTATTAAACCATTAAACTAGAATTATTGCCACCCCAGGCCCAGTCTTTCCAACAGCGTCCACTTGCACTGAAAAGGCCGACCGTTGGCGCTCTTCAAACGGTCGTCGTCCTACCGCAGCCATTATTGGCCAGGACAGGACTTGATGCTCCTCTTCATCTAGGGAAAATATTTTCTTTTCGGCTGAAATGAGCCTGACGGTTCCTTCTTCATCAAATGATCTTCTTCTCCGCGAGAACGACACGGATGGCCGTTTACCGCCGCCCTCAAGAGATGGCGCCATGGAAGCTGATGGAAAGATTGTTTACAATGTTAAGCCACCTGGTGACCCGCCTGACTGATGTTTGTACTATCAGAACAGTTCTGCAGTCTTCAAGCACTACTTTTCATGAACTACGTTTTTTGGATGTGTCATTGTTGTGGTCGATTGAATCATTAAGTACGATTACGAGGTACCTTTAACAGGCCGCTTGCTTGCATCCAATTAGGGTTCAACCGGTCACCGACGGATGGAGCGAGAGCATCGTTGAAAGAAAATAGGTTACGCCCGGCCAATGACATACCTTGACTTTGGCCAAAATGTCTACAACGAGAAACGCTATTCGGTACAATTAGCGATGGCGCCGGCCAGAAAAGGCAATAAAACACCTTGTTGGGCCTATCATGTTTTACAAGATGCTTTTCACACAGTAACTGTTCTATGTGATTAGAAATATTGTAATTTTTCCAAACTAACTGATTTTTTTTTTTCAAAACTCGACTCGATTGTACGATTAAACACAGTATCTCATTCAATGGCACATCGTTTATAATAGCATCTGCTTGCATCCATAACAACTTACCCCATCAAACAGATCATTTTTATTGGTAATAACGATTTGTAGTATGAGTTAATTTAACACTGATATCTAAACATTATTCAAACCAAAAATAAACAACCAATGAATAGCCCATGGGCTGATTCCCGCAACACGTTGAAATACGATGGAAACAGGTCTTAAGCCCGGTTAGGCTAGGTTTGATTAGTTTTGAGGCTGGCGTAGCACGGGCTCACGATCTGCAATATTATCGAACATGTGGGATGATTTGGACCAACGTCAAAGAATGAACGATAACCATATTCAAATCAATTCTATCTTATGAGCACCTCTGGCGCTGCTGACACATTTTGTAGGTGTTCACCGTCATCGCCATAATCGATGGACTTCATCATCGTCATTAGCATCTCTAAACGAAGTGACAAGGAGCGAAAGGAGGGACTGGAATCACGGCTTTACCGTTTGTCTTACGGTCGATGACACAGTCGCTTGTTGACCACCGAAGCTACGCTCCTCTCGTTGGGCTCATTAGAAATGAGGGACAGGCAAAAAGGTGAAAGAACAGAGAAAAGAAATGCATCGATGCATGTCCGAATCGGGATCTTGTGAGTAGAGGGGCCGGCTGGTTATCGATGACCATGACGGCGCCTGGGTGCATTGGGAAGCCAAACTAAACAACATATTTATGTTCGCGCGCGCTCTCGCCCAGTAGGCAATGCTCAAGATGTCTATCAGAGCATCCGACCTTCTGTGCATCCCGTTTTTTTTTACTCAATCTTTGACCACGGCGAGACAAAACCGCGGCCGAACCACCAGAGGCTCCCGGTTGGCCGGCCGGCCGGCTGACAGACGTCTGTAATAAACTAGATAAACACTACCGACCTCTTCGGTGTGTATCAAGCGTTGGGAGACGACAACTAACGTCACGCGACGAATGGGGTTGTCTGTGGGGAATGGTTTCGAGCCAAGTCTGCCCTGGTCGGACTGGCCGTCACCGTACCAGGGCGCCGTATTTGCAATCACACGTCGGTGTCTCCAACTCCGGTGGTCGATCGGCTCCGGGATTGGTGCCAGTTTTACATCATCACTTGGAACTTGGAATGGTGACCAGGTGGTGCATGCAGGAACAAACATCGTCCAAGTCCATCGCAACGAGCTGACAGAATCCGAATCCGAAGCTTTTCGAAGCCGGTGAGCTGAGCGGACAGATTAGCACTAGTGTTACTGGTGGTATGACTCGAAAAAAAAACACATAATCTTCCAACAGAAGATTTGAGATGATAAAAACAAAACCTCGGCACATGCCAACAAGGAACGTGGCGCGTCGGGTGAGTGGAGCCGGAGAAGGAATTGATGCCAACGGCTTACTCGCCATCGTCATCGCCATCAACACGCATCTAAAACTATAAAAAAGTGATCATAAAGATGCAATAAAACGGGAAGGCAGAAAGGCGAGACACCCAGCACACATACCCAGTCGGATGACGGTGCCAGACGGCAACAAACATCTCGATGTTTTTTCGAAATGAGCCTCACTAGAACCTCCTAGCCAAACCGCACTGCGCTACGTCGCGACACGCTCTCGAAGCCTTTTTGGAGGCCTTCGACTCTAGGAGGATGCAGCAATCAGGAAAAAAGAAAGACGCCCGACCCGACCAGTACCGAAAACAAAACACTCTCTCAAATTAACCTAACAAGATACCTGTTTTAGAGTTTATCTGCCATTACCGTCCGTCTCCTTCTTGCGCTCTTGCCGTCTGTTACCCCTGGTATGTCCCTTACAGTAGTCGGGCAGAGCAGGATGCTCGTTTCTGGAACGCTAGTGTTTTGCTTTTGGCTGGCCAATTATAAAAAGCTCTAT
>NC_064877.1:52008146-52020646 GCF_943734665.1 Anopheles aquasalis
CTGATGGCGGCGCACTTTTCTTCTATTCCGGTACCACGATCAATGTTTCGACAGCTACAGCCTTGCGGCAAATCAATAAAACACGAAAAATAATAATAATAGATGTAATCGCGGTTTCGCGAAGAGAAATGCCCATAGCCTCTCGATAAAGGCTTCTTCTATCATTCGTATCGGTCGTAGTCAGAACAAGAGGTGAAGAAGTGTTGAAAAAAAAGCAACGGTGAGAACCGAGCGTATCGAGGCAGTAAAGTGCCAGTCCACTGGACGCCATTGAGAAAAATGGCAATAAAACAACGGATAGCAAACGTAAATTACTTGCTCAAAGTTGGCCGGCGTTGCTAAAACAAATATTATTTCTATTATAATCGACAGATTCGGGTAGCGAGTCAGGATCTCATAAAAGCTTGCGGGGCAAAGGACCATCGGGACCATCGGATGGTAAACCGACGCGGGTGCGGACAGTGCTGAACGAGAAACAACTTCACACTCTACGGTAAGTTTCCCATCGATCGTATCTCTAATAGATAGACGAAGACAGAAAGGAAAAGATGGCACCGACGATCGCGCAAAAACCACGAATTGAATGTATGCTCGGCTCACCGTACGTGAGAGCATATTAGCTTAACGATCGCAAATGGCCAGTGAAGTGCGTATCGTTAACGCAAATCACCTAATGGGTGCTGAGTGTTTCGATTCCGGTTGAAGTGTGAAACGTTACGCGGGCGCGGTATCATCTCGTGATGCTCATGAAATTATGTTGATCGTAGTCGGCCGCGTTGAAAAAAAAAATGGTGGAAACGGTGTACTGTTACCAAGCGATACAACTCACCTCTGCATTTGGGCTACATAATATATGACCTGCAATAAGCTTTAGCATGGATGGAGGACTTTGAAAAACTGTGAGTGCGACCGCAACGAACACCGTGTGTGGAAAGTGCATAATGCATTCACTATTATGCAGCTACTTTGCATGTAATACTTGACTCAACACAAACATTCAATTGTGTAAATTGTGTATGCATCCGTTCAACTGCATCCGTGACCGATGGTCACTGTTGCCCAACCAGTGCCCAAGGAGTACCGTCGATCACCAGCATCACTTGAGACGCCTGGCGGTGGGCTGTTTGTGGTTGTGTGGATCCAGGAAAGGTCCGTGAATTATCTCTAATTACTATCACAAACTTGCGGCTCAGTGTTCATATTGATTGCTAAGCAAAACACAAATTGTGCAAATTATTACCATATTGCAGCAGCGGCAGCAGGCCCATCCTGGTGTTTGCACACTCGAATCCGTGGTCCCGCGATCATTCAACCTGCTCACGATGTACCGGTTTCTTACCGCACCCTTCGTCTCCACAGAACATGCTACAATGCGAACCCTCGTCCGGATGCACTGATGAAGGAGCAACTGGTCGAGATGACTGGTCTGTCACCGCGAGTCATACGCGTTTGGTTCCAGAACAAGCGCTGCAAGGATAAGAAAAAAACGATCCAAATGAAGCTCCAGATGCAACAGGAGAAGGTAAGATGATACCGCGTCCCCCAATTGGGATCCGTGGTGACCCGCTTCTGGTGCAATGTGGCCTTAACGGTACGGTGCATTCTGTTCACAGGAGGGACGCAAGCTGGGTTATGGCATGCAGGGCATACCGATGGTGGCTAGTTCACCGGTGAGGCACGATTCACCGCTGAACTTGCACGGCCTAGAAGTAACCGCGTATCAACCTCCCTGGAAAGCGCTGTCCGATTTTGCACTACACTCCGATCTCGACAGCAACGGTGCGATCAACACGCACACACCCGCTTTCCAGCATTTAGTCAATCAGGTATGTACTAGGCACTGCAATGAGATCACTTAAAACGCAAAGCATCTTTTGTGCAGCGGATATTCATGAATTTTAACATTTCTAACTACCCCCTCGACCTCTCATGGACCACATAACTGGCTGGCTGCTGTAACATGCCATCGATATTGACCGAGGAAATAGCAAAGTGCATTAAACAATGATTTTCAACCACATTGCCCAACTGATCACTTCTCCGCCGTACGCTTGATTCGCACAAAAAATGGCGCGATCGTAACGCACAATAAAATGGCTGGAATATGCACGATAAAGTCGAAGGTCATACTGCATATCAGTTGTCTTTCCGCTGCCAACTTGAACCATCCATGAGATGCAAAATGGTGGTTTGAGCTTTGGGGAGGGGGGAGATACGAACAAAAAAGGTGGCTTTGCTGTTCTTATTTTCGTTCTTTTCCAACGGTTTGTCGCCGTTTTTCGAATTTACTTTGTCGCTTTTATCCACTCGTTCGTTGTCCGCCTTGGAAAGGTACGAAGAAATGCCGCCCGGAGCACGAGTACAGATACCCTTGGCCATAATAATACATGAAATATGCGCCAATTCCATCGCTAATCCCTTTGGCAATGGCAGCTCGTCTGCTGCATTTTGTCGTTCGCGTTTTTCTTCACTCTCTTTCCGACTCTCCAATGGCAGATAGCTTGCAGAGTATAGACCATTGGTCGGCCATTGTACACAAGCCTCGGTGTGCTAAACAGTGAAGTGAAGATCGGCTCTTCAAATGTTTGCATGTTGGTTCGCGGGCTCTGTTTAGTGTCTCCCATAAACCTTGATATTTAACTATTCCAATCTCTAGCTAAACTTTTACTTGAAGCTATTCGATACATTGTTGCTATATTGTGTTAATCAGTGGAACGTTTTTATTTCTCTCTTTTTTCCTTGCTACAGATGCATGGGTATGATGTAGGAAATGGCGCCGGTGGCGGACCTGGAGGTGGCCCCGGAGGCATGCCTCCGATGCCGGGACAAGGAGCACCGGGAGCACCGCTTGGTTCACACATGGATCTTAGTGGGCATCACCCCGACAGTACCGACTCATACGTCACTTACCTTGAGAGTGATGATAGCATGCAAGGTAGCCCATAAGACCGGCAATGGTGCTTCGGATACCCCCTTCGATATCATTGCTCAACACACACTGCACATCGCCAATGATGTACATAATCGTACCAGGGAATGATATTTTACAATAAATGCCAGGGGTTTGGTGCAGCCGGAAACCCAAGCTAGTCTGGCAGATAAGTTCGCGGGTTAAAGAATAACTCCATTGATTAGGCAAACCATTGGAACAGTAATCGATACGATTAGTCGCAACTAGTAAACTCCTGGCATTGAATGTAGCATACATTTGTTTTTTAGGGCACTCAGCAGCTATATGGTTGACATTGTATAATTTTGTGTTTGACTAAAGTATTGATGCCAACCTCGAAGGGCGTAGGATAGAATAACGTAGAAAGGACATCGTGTCAGGGAATCAGTCTTGATCTTGATCATAGCATGGCCGTAAACTGGTGGCATGGCAACGAGAGAACAGTACAGATTGTAACTGTAAATAGTGTATAATTATTCTCTAGCAGACATTCACCAAGCTGATTCACACGCGCTCGCTGTTGCCGATAATATATGACAAGTCCTTAGGGGAATTGAGTGGACTCAATTGAGTTCTTTTGGTTTTTGATAGGCGCAAATTCAATTTTAGCTAAAATGTAAAATGCACAAAAGAAATAGAAAGGTAATAAGGGAAGACATACGGATGGCTGTAAACTGCAGAAGCAAGCGATAGCAAAGGCAAACCAAAATGGTCGCGACTTAGGAAGTTAGTCCGCAGAAGCAGAAACTGTTGCACACGCTTCAGAGTGCTAGATAAGAAAAATGGAGAAAGAATGTCAGATCTGTAAGTTCTGGTGCAACAAGGCAGTTGTCGGTCGGGAAAGAGAATACATACAGAAAATCGCTAGGACCGGTAAACAAGAATTAATCTAATAAGCATAATGGGAATGATTGTATTTAAAAGAAACATTAAAAGAACCAGATAAGAAAATAAGGAAATAATAAAATAATAAAAAAAACAAACTTTTCTACTTGATCCACAAAATGATATTAAGATGCTTATTATGGTGAGGCAATGCCTGAGGCGATTAAATTATTTTTTGGCGTTTTTTTTTCAAAAATCACAATCGAGATGTGGCAATTAAACAGGTGAAGTCATGCAGAACAAAATACCTCGCCACGATTAGAAAAATGAAAGAATTTGGTGGATGTGAAAACATATTGGTTTCCATCGGAGATGCTGCATTCGCTTTGTGAAGTAGAAAATATGTAAAGAAAATTAAACTTTTCCCAGTTTTAAACTTTTCTGATTGTGCACAGCTTCGTTGTGCAAAAATAACATTAACAACATCAGAAGGTCGTTAAGTTTCATAATTTTTCGCGAGATGTTGAGTTAACCCGCAATGGACCACATTTTGCAAAAAAAATGCAAATCGGCGACCGTTGGGAGGATTTTGAGACTGATGACTATTTGTTACATCAATCTTCATTGATTAAAAATCATCATCATTTGAGATTCTTGATGCGCTCTGTGATCCAAAGGTGGCCGTTGTGGCCATCTTGCTGGCTGCTATCTGGGCATGCCGCGATATGCCAAATATGGCGTGATCGTACTTTTCTCGTTGCACTGCATGGCTCGTGGATATGGCCATCTACGCAATCTATTGGCATTGTGATCCACCGAAGACGACGGTCATCGAGAAGACTCTTTATCGTCGATCAGGTCAAGCGAATACCGGGAATGTGGGGCATATTCGTGGGCACACTGTTCAACGGAGCCCTCCACGGTGGACAGATCCCATACAGAATCGTGCATTTTTGTGTTCCGTTTGCCAACTGGAAGGGTGCGATCATGCGTTTGATTGACTCGCTTACGATCGCGATCGGACGGTTGATCAAGACGAATGTAACCGATGCGTTGATGGACACGTCGATCGAAGGATGCTTCGCTGATTTAGTGTTGGAGGAATGTGTCCAGCAGTGGGTTGCTGATGACGCTGGAGGACGGAGTCGATGTAGTGAACGAGGGATACAGGGCGATCAGGACGATCAGGACGATCGTCATCCAAAAATAATGGCCACGATGGGTGCGGATAGCTAAAAAAATGCGTCCAATGCGTGTACGCCGTCGAGGCTTCCAGGTTGGCTCGATTAGCTCGGGAGGGGATCAAATAGAAGAACTTCCAGGACGTGATCGAAGTGAGAGAGTGCCGGGTGGAGGATCCCGTTCCGGTTACCGAACGAGGAGAACCGGGCGATATCATTGTCTCCGAGTGGATGCGAATTTTTCTGATCCACGGGAGTATGCTCGACTCGGTGGTGATGGCACGCGATCACTTTCTTAAACCGAACGGTCCTGATACGGCCATCATCCAAATCAAGTCGATTCCCTACTGAAGCTACTAATAGGTCTAAAGGTTGTTCCAGCGATCGAACCGTGACGGTACATTGCACGGCCCCAGGTGGATGGTGGCCGTATCAATTATTATCGATTAAGTCCAGTGGGTTACGATCTGGTGAACTGGGAGGTCATTCATTCTTCTCTACAAATCTGGCTAAATTGTCCCTGCACCAGTTTTGAAACACAAATGCTCCTCCAAGAGCGCTCTGCCAATGTGATTTGCCAACATATAATTTTCGTTCCCGTACAATCTTTCCATGCTAGATTACACCATTTTCATCATTAGATATCTTTTATAATACGTTGGGTAAATTTTTCAGCCTTTTTTAACCCCAATCCACAGTCCCGGATCTGGCCAGACCCGGAGCATTTTCGATCGTTGTTTTAACTCATTTCTAAAGATACCCTACCAACATTTGATTTTCTATCGATCTATCTTTTTATCTTTAACCATTGGCAAAAGGACGAAAAAATGACTTTTTAAAAATACACTCGTACGCAATATCTCACTTTCGCTAAAAACAACATATATTGTAAAAACATATTGTAGGGATTGTTGTCTGTTTATTGGTAAAGGGCTATGTTTGGAACACATCTTACAGAAGTACCTTTTTACTGAACTAGTACACACGGAACGAGCCTCCACTGAGAAAATGAGTTTAATGCTCGCTTCCTGTTGCTGCTTGGCCTTATTAGCCAATGATCTTTAGTCCTGATTATCCTATTCTGCTCCCTTTTTATATATATTGGGACTTTAAGTCGCTTAGTTTTCGTGATCCTCCGCCTGTCATGTTCCATAGAACGTATAAAGAGGTTAGAGCTAAGCCAACGCCGCCGCCCAAGGCACACTTCCTGATGCCAGCAGAGGATTTGTAAAGCAAGCCTGTAGCACCACCCGCGGCGATAGTGTTGAATTCGTCATCTTCTCCTCGTGCCCACTGCAAGAGCACACCAAAGGCCGAATACATAACCGCTATCGTGCCAAGCGTATTGGCGGTCGCTGCTCCTTGTTTCATCACATGGTTTAACAATCTGAAAAGCACGTAAAACATGACAGCATCCCGTTGGAGACGCAGTGATCGCTTCATTTGAAAACTTACTGAGTTCGACGAAGCTTGCCGGTCTGGTTGGCCAATTTTGTCGCATTGAGCCCGTTGTACAATCCGCCCATGCCCCCGATACACGCGCCGATCATAGCTGAAGAGCCAATCTGCGAGAAGGCGAGTTCGAAACGGCCCCGTTGCTTTGACGCTCCTTCCGGAAAGATGAACTCGGGCTGGGCCTGCAGCAAACGCGAATCATAATTCAGATAGGGTGACAGAGGCTGCAGCTGTGGAGTTCCGGCGATTCCTGAAAGCAAACAGGCCGGTGAGTACGGAACAGGCGTGTTGCGTATGGCTGTTGCGTAATTTGCTTGGCAGGCTGGCCATACCGCGCGATTCTGGTGCTCCGAAGGATAGGGGCTTGCTCAGGTACTCGTCACTCATGTCGCACTTGTTTTATGATGATGGAATTTGCCGATCGAAATTAGTTGCACCAAAGTTAAGCGAAAACGAGGACGATATTTTTTGTTTGGTTTTGGTGATTTTGACAACCCAGATAACAACCCCGCGGGCTCAGAAATCTGGATGATTGTTGCACCGCAACGGCAACTCGTCCTATCTAAAATACATTATTCCAAAGCTGTTGCAGTGCTAGTAATGGCCCCTGATGCGTTGCCGGTCCTTGTTATGTGGGCATCAAGCGTAAAAGGCCGGACAAGGTTTGGGATCTGCACATGCCGAAATAAATCTAAATATTTCGCTAAATTCGCCTTAAAAAGAGTTGGTTTTCGACAGACCTTTACCTTCAGACTTAAAAATGGACCTCGAACTGAAAAAGGTAAAGGGTTTTGTGTTGTACGTGTGGTAGGGAAGTGACTAAAAGCTCTCCTTTTCAGGCATTCACGGAGATGCAGGTAAATAAGATCGAGTCTACGAAGAAGATACGTTTGCTTGATATGAAAACGGATAGCTTGAAGCTATCGAAACAGCGTGTCGAAGTAACTAACAAGCACGTTTCCACGCTAGCTCCGGATACTAAGGTGTACTCTTCTGTCGGAAGAATGTACGTGCTGAGTGATGTTCCGGCGCTGGTGGAACAGATGAAAAGCAAGCAAACATCTTTCGAAGAGATGATTGCTCAGTGCGAGAAGAACAAAGATTTTCTTATAAAAAATCTCAAGGAACAAGAAGAAAGTCTTCGAGAACTGGTACAGCAGAAGAAGGCAGAAACCGAAACGAATGGAAAGGGGGCTGAATGAACAATGAAATAAACAGGACCGCTCTAAGAAGAAGGATTTTGTTTAATAATGCTGTCTAAATCAAAATTAGAATAAGAACAAAATTCGTTTCCTAAGTTGCGTTCGTGTTCCGGTCGAAAGTCACACATCGTAACGCCTATGTACTGCTCTGCCCATTGCTGCACAACAGCGCCAGAGCAGAGAAGGAGTTTACAGTTGGGCTTAGCCATTTTCTTAATAATTATTCCCATCTTTTCGATGCACTCTTCAGACAAGAACGGTGGATCCGCTATAATCAAGTCGAATGCTTCACGAAATTCATCCAAATAGTTCGTTTCAATCGCTCGGTTGTAATCATATTGGTAAAAACGATCGCCATGGTATGCAAACCTCTCGTCAAACTCAAACAACATAGCTGTAAAACAAAATATGTTCATTATTCTCTGTACTCAGGTCGAATGTAATATGATGAGTGTTTCGGATCGTACCATTTGCATTTATCTTCGACACGTGCTTGTAAGCCGAAGGTGCCGATAGCAGAGCTACTTTAAATATATCGTCCGGGACGGCGCTCTGCTCCTGCAGGGATTGTACCACAGAGGCTAGGGTTTGCTTCGTTGATTCGTTGTACCAGAATTGACTCAATTGCTGTGGAAAATAACCAACAAAGATTGTGAAACGGTCCACCACCAACCGGCACGTGAAACGACCCACTTTCATACCCAGTTCTCTTCGAAACCTCCTCCGTCCTGTGCGTTGCCATTTGCACACGCTTTCTCTTGTAGAAACTGCTTAAGAAGATCTTGAGTATCTTGAGGAAGCACATATTCTTCCTCGTCACTAGCATCGTCACCGTCACGAATTTCTGTGGCCATTAAAACGAGAAAAGCGAACCAGTAAACAAAATGGGTTGATTTGGACCTTAATAGAACAAGGTGCTTAATAGAACAATTTGGTGCTTAATAGAACAAGGTAAAGTTTTTCGCCTACATATTGGATCTATATTTTTGACAGATAGTGGCGCATGTTTATCAAAATGGCATCGAGCGGTCTTGTCTGCTACAGATAATTCAACCTCCGCAATTTTGATATCAATGCCGATACCGTCGCCCCATCCTGACCACGAGTCGTGTGTCCGTCCAGAAGGCGTAAGAAGACTTTACGGACTTCACAGCACCTCGAGGTAATCAAATACATGCTCCTGCATCGCTCAAAAATGAAATCCAATATGGTGGCCACCCGTTTGCGGAATGACTTCACCCGTTTCATTGCCACATCCTGCCAGCTCCCCATTTCTTTTTATTTTAGTTCGCAGCCCGCGCCTGTTTGTGCCCCGTAGTAAATCTTAGTTATCGGAGTAAAGCGCAACTACAGGTAAACGAATTGAGCCAGCGGATTATTAAAATAGGGCAATCGTTGTTCCTTGTGTTTTGCGTAAAAATTGCGGAAGTTACCGAAGAGTCGTTCGCTGCCTTTTCCCTTTCCCTTTTTGTGCATAATTCATAAAGTGCGTAGCGCCAGTTTTAATTATGTGCCATATATTCATCTCCCCGAGTGGGGTTGTTCATCAGGGATTATTGTATTTTTAGCGCAGAATGTGGGGTGAAATGCGCTGCACGCATTTCATCAAATAATTGATAGATTGGTGAAAGAGTTTAGAGAGCGATAAATGTTCCGTCCAACCTCCGTTAAAATCAGACCTAGTCATGATCGACTACATCGGCCAATTCACGGCGGATAGTGCCGCTTCGTTCGCTGCAAGTCACGATCCACCGTTAGTCAGACCCACATGCGATTTCACCATCCTTTTAGTTTCGGATTTTCTAAATTTCACCCTGTTCCCTGCGGAACACTTTGCTTGGTCGGACCGAACGTGATTCCCAAGTGAAACGCGAATCGGCCAACATCTTTCCACAAAGAGGATCACATTCCTGTTCTGCCTGATAAAATGTTCGCCATGAAAGGTCGCTTTATTTCGATTAAATTCCGACAGTCTGCATTGTTATGTATCTATGGGCGAAGCCTCGATTGAATGTAGTCCAATAAGTATAACCGAAGAGCACACTGATAAAGAAAATGATAAAGCCTGGTACGGGAAGGGTCGCCTAGCCCTGCCCGTTTGATAGCAAAGATTTCGCTTATCAACCTACACGCAATGTGTGGGTTTACCTGTCCTTCAAAAGTGCTGTTTTATGCATGTTTTACCATGTGTGTACGTTAAGTCCCTCCTTCCATTAAGTGTAACAGCTAGTTTTTTTTTTAATTTTCTTTTCATAGGATGAGCGAAACACGACAGAGAGATCAGCAGCAACCCAGACCGACCGGTTTTGAGGCACTGAAGCAACATGTTATTGCTAACAAATTGGAAACGACGCAATGGGTGTCTCGGGTACTAACCATCTACTTTGCGCTAAGCTATGTTCTGCCGTTCCTCTACGGGTAAATATTGCATATATCATTTCCTCTATTTTTTCTCTAAGTAAAACATTTTGATAAACATCATTGACAAAATATTTTGATACGAATTTTATGATTCGGAATTCATCGGAGCTAACGCTCACATTTGTGTTTAGATATTCAAATTAAAAATCATTCAGGGTACTTCGTGTTTACAGCTCTCACTAATGAGCATTGATAAAAAAGAAAATGCGCGATATGCGTAAGCAGGGCACCAGTAACATCCAAAACAATCACGAGTTACAGAGAGTACACGCACGCTATCGCTAGGCTTAACAGATTTTTTAGGCCTTTACATCACCCTCCAGCGATACACCGCGTTGTATACCAACAATTCCGAGACGGTTGTTTCTTACGTAATGAAACGAGAAGCAAGGAGAAGTAAGACAGCAATGCGTGTCTTACAAGGAAAGTAATCGCATGGTGTGAGACGGTTGGGCTGGTGATAGGAGGGGCGGGAGTTGCCAGGGGTAGTGCTGAGTGCGAGTTTCACATGAGATAATGCTTGCTAAAGTAAAATTAATGTCTAGTGTTTTACGATGGTTTGAAACCCTTTTTCAATGGAAGCGTTATTTTTTGTATGCTCACTTTGAACAAAACTATCTACATACATCAGGTCGCTTGTTTCGACGGCGAATTGTTGAGCAAGGATCTTAAGAAACAAGAAAACAAGCTAAAACTCGTTTGTTTAGTTTTTGCTAACCTGCGCAAACACTCCAGCAATCTGCTAAGAAGCATGCAAGGATGAGGTCCGACCAGAAAATGCCAAAAATATATTAAAAGGAAAAGAAGAAAAAACGTCAGAGTGCGTTTGATAATTTCCTAAAACGTTCTTTTAAAGCGCATCATTATTTATCTTACAGCTTTACGAAATAATTTGATGTTTTACTTAACCTTTTTTTTTAATTCCCTAACTCCCTAACTTGGACACTTTTGTTTTTTTTTTCAGCAATCCTGTTAATGCGTACTATAAAGTTTTAATGGCGAATGCGGCCACCAGCGCAATCAGGCTACACCAACGTTTGCCCCCTTTCCAACTATCTCGTAACTACATGCAGCAGATGCTACTGGAAGATTCGTGTCACTATCTTTTCTTTTCACTGATATTCCTTTACGTTTATCCAATGTTGCTTATCATACTGCCCGTCATTCTCTTCTCCATTTTGCATTCCACGAGCTACTCTTTGACACTCCTAGATGTAAGTATTGCGTGTAGGCAGCGATCATATTCTTACCAGGACACGGTGTTCATGCGATAAACAAAACTTTTTCAGACACTAGGACAAAACTCTTGGTGGGGCGCTCGTCTACTAATATCGGTAGTAGAATTCCAAACACGCAACATTCTTCGATTGGCAGCATTTTCCGAAATTATAATTATGCCCCTTTCGGTCTTACTAGTATTCCTGTAAGTAGATCAACAGACTATCACATATATTCGATAGATGGCGTAGAAGCTAACATTGCATTTTTATTTTTTTCCCCCATAGCGGCAAAGCGGGTATTATGACACCGTTGGTCTACTACCAATTCCTGGTGTTGCGCTATTCATCTAGGCGAAATCCTTACACGCGTAACGTGTTCCATGATCTACGCTTAGTAGCCGAAAACTTTGCAAATGGAACGAGCACGCCTCCAATACTGCGCAAGGCGTTGCAAGGAAGTATAGGTCTTATCAGTAGATTAGCTCCACCGACGCAAGTGCAACCACAGCCGCAGCAGCAGCAATAGAATATTTCAAAGAACAAACGTAATACATTCAACGACATATGTTTTTGTTCATAGGCACTACACCATCCCATCAGATCCTCTTTGATAAAAAACCAGAAAAAAAACAAAAATGTAAAAAACATACGCATTCTTGCACTTGATTTGCAAACTCAACTCTGTGAATCGACTGTCTATTCCTTTTCCACAATATGATTCATACAGCTGTACACGACTTTCTATTACTAATCAAAAGAAGACATGGGTGTGCTATTTAATTTTACGACGGTAATGGGTAGAGCGTCTGTGTTTAACTCAAATGGAGATAGGTGTGTTTAAAGTACGGAAACGCTGAAACGCGGGAGGTACATCATCGCGTCCAACAACAGTTTCCAATTGGTGTCAAGATCATTTACTTATCGTACTCTCCGTTATAATAAAACAATGTTTGTTTTGTAACTCTTCTTAGTGGATTGCTACCACCGTCAAAGAAATGGGTAAGATAATCGCAAGAAAGGTGACGATTTGAACAAAAATAAAGCCAATAGAAAATCGGTAAAACTTTGGTGTGAGTTATTTTTTTATTTCCTTCGAGAATTACATTTTAATAAGGACAGTGTCACAGTCTGGCCTATAAATACAGGTAGGGATTAGTTTAAGAGCTTTTGTTCTCTGTCTAGACGTTGGATTTATAATCCATGTACCTTAGAATACGATGTTATTATTTATCAATATAAATCATTT
>NC_064877.1:52025646-52028146 GCF_943734665.1 Anopheles aquasalis
GGTAGTGGCAAGACCCTGGTGAAGGCTGACGGTAAGGTGAGTGTCTGCCAATCGGTTGCGGGACGCTCCGATAATAAAATAATGATTTGATAGAAATGGTTCGAATGGTTCCTTTTTACAGACACATGTCTTCCTGAACAAAAAATGTGAACGCTCGTTTTTGATGAAGCGCAATCCGCGCAAGGTGAAGTGGACGGTGCTGTACCGCCGCAAGCACAAGAAGGGAATCGTGGAGGAAGCGTCCAAGAAACGGACGCGCCGCACGCAAAAGTTCCAACGTGCTATTGTCGGTGCTTCTATCACGGACATCATGGCTAAGCGAAACATGAAGCCAGAAGTCCGTAAGGCGCAGCGTGAACAAGCCATCAAGTGAGTATTGTCCACAAACGGCACAATAATGCCCGTCACATGGCCGACTGGTGGCCAATGCATAAATGCACCAGTTCCGGCAGATTAGGCGGGCGAAAAAATGCTAATCCTCCATTGCGTTCACCTGCTGCTACCATGGTGCAGCTCTATGATGCGCCGCTATTGATGCAGCTGTCTTTACAAATGGGACATTTCCTCGCTTCCAAGCAGCGGCTTCATTACGCCTATTGGCTACACCATATACTCATTATTGTCCGGTTTTTATTTCTGTCCAGGGTCGCCAAGGACGCCAAGAAGGCGAAGCAGGTGGAGAAGAAGGTGAAGACGCAACCGAACCCGAAGCAACAGAAAACTAAGGCTACCAAGGTATCGCAGAAAGCTGCACCGCGTGTCGGAGGCAAGCGATAAAAAAGTGGCACCTCTTGGTGTGCTTCGTGTCTGATCGAATGTTGATCATTCAGCAATCTTAGCTTTTGCCGCATGTACAACAAACGTATCGGAAATATGAAATAAGAATTCAGCCTCATGCTGTACTATGTGGTTGTAAAGAAACGTTTTGTTTAATTCATGAATTTGATGTATCACGTATGAAAGAAAAGATTCGTAAGGATAGCGGTTTTCACTTGAAACCTTTAATAATCTTTACAGGCTATTCAGTTTTTCTTTCCACAAATGATTCAAATTCCATTTTACCAGTCGTTAAAAGATATATTTTTCGTTCTTCATTCGAGGAATGAGGGGTAAGACGACAGTGAGCAATATTTATATACATTAGTGAAACAAAAACCATTGAAGAGACATTTGCTGGAGGTAGCAATCGTATTGTAAGTAGTTTTCAAAGTGGCATTTTTTCGAATTTAAAGCAAACCGCTTGTGAAATTAATGTTAATTCTGAAACAGTCTATTATTTCCTTCTTCGGCGAGATTAGAGATTTTCGGCGCGTTGTGCTTTTACAACTCATCCTTTGTGGGCGATCCTCCAGAGCGAAGAAATTTGAGCATGTCTTGGGCAGTACGTTTACCCTCGTAATTGCGTCGAAATTGTCCTTCTCGGAAGAACTTCAATGTTGGGTAGCCACGAATATCGAATCGCTCCGCGGCTTTCGTGTGCACTGTGCAATCTAGAGCAGCGACCTTGGCCGATATTTTTTCTTCTGCCAATAGTTGGGCGGCCTTTGCAAACTCAGGTTTCATATTTTTGCAATGACCACACCATGGCGCATAGAACATAATCAGAAGGCTGGGTTCCCGCTTGATTACCTCTTCAAAGTTACTGTCCGTCAGTAACAATATTTCGTTAGAACCTTGGAAATCACCGAACGGTTCTATTGTTTTCTCACTCTTTTTCGGTGCGGCGTCTGGGTCTTTAAGAAAGCTAATGAAATCTGTTTCCGTACGATCACCGTTATACTCGCGAACAGTTTTCAGATAGCTAAAGTATTTGATGGTCGGATATCCACGAACTTCAAACGATGCACAAAGCGTGCTGTAACGAGTGCAATCAACTGCTGCTAGCTCTGTTTTGGGATCATCCTTAAAATGTTCGGCGGTTCGCGTGAATTCTGGTTTTGCCCTTTTACAGTGACCACACCCTAAAAAAGAAGCAAAGATCATTTGGATTCTATCAATCAAATTATTCATCATCCATCGTTGGCAGCTTTGTCCTTACAAGGGGCATAAAACATCACTAAAACGTGTTTCTTTTTTTTCAAAAAAGGTTTAAAAGTTTCATCGTTCAGATGGACTACATCGGAAGGTTCATCCTCCCATGGTGCCTCGGGGGCTGGTGGTGGTGGAGGTTCCGTAGGGTTCTGAAAGATTAGAAACGTTTTCATTCGACGATTCACCGTTTGTTCCCACATTTGGTCTTACCTGCATAAATTCGATAATTTTGTTCGCTTCGCGCACGTTTACATCGAATTTGAAATCTCCATTACTGAAGTACTTGACCGTAGGATAACCTTTAACCCCAAACTGTTGCCCAATTGATGGCTCTTTCGTGGCGTCTAAAGCGGCCAGCACACCTGGAATGTTCTTCGCTTTCATAATTTCAGCTGCTTTTTCGTACTCTGGTTTCATCTTTTTGCAGTGACCACACCATGGTGCATAGAACATCACCAGCACAGATCGT
>NC_064877.1:52030646-52045646 GCF_943734665.1 Anopheles aquasalis
GCACCTCAGAGGACAACTTCAAACTCTGGCCTGCGTACGGAGCATATCTGATGTATCGGACGTATTGGTTAGCTGTGGAGGCGACAATTTAGTGGAAGGAAATCAGTGGCGTTCACTGAAAAGCATAAATTTTGCTTACAACATGCTCGATTACGTCGATAGCTCGCTCGAGCTGACTCCTTGGCTCGAGTTACTCGATCTGAGTCATAATCAGCTGGTGAGCGTTTCGGCCGTACGTTGTTTGCCAAATTTACGAGTGCTCAACCTAAGCTATAATCGATTGAATCACATCCCGGTATTCCATTCGGACGCAACGCGAAAGCTTAGAGTCCTACAGCTGGCGAACAACTTCTTGGAAGATCTTGAAGGTTTATGCTTACTGTCTCACGCCTTGACAGAGCTAGACATATCGGCAAACTTTATCATAGACCACGCTGCATTATTACCGTTAAGCACCCTTTGTGCTCTGCGGTCCGTTTGTCTGTTGGATAATCCATTAGCGTGCCATCCGAAGCATCGACAGGCTACAGCTCGCTACTTGAATAGTGCCACATCCGATTACAAGTTCCTTCTTGACAACGAACCCCTATCACGTTATGAAAAAACTCTTACTGGCAATTATGATAGCTATAAAGCTATTTTGGTACCCAGCATCGTGTCTACACTGGGTATGGTCTCTAGTGGTAGGAGCACTCCCAATTCAAGTACCAGGATGGCAACCAAAGACAGAGATACCGGGATTGGTACTACTCCGGATAATATGAACCAGTCTGTTACCAGTCAGAAGAAGGTACCTATGCGTACAGCAGTGATATCAGAAAGCGATCATGTTGATCAGGATTCGAACATCGCCAATTCTCATATGGAATTAGGAAAAACGGGTAGCTCAAGGTTCAATTTCGGTGAGCGAATTTTATAGGCAGTGATGTAACTACATTTAATTTGAAACATTAAACATCATTAATGTTTTTCAAATCTTTAATATTTCAGAGAGTAGTCGTGAACATCTGAAAACAAAAGAGGCACTTGAAAAACTTCGTGACGAACACGGGAATGAGTGGCTGCAAAACTATCCTGGGCATATGGTACGAAATCTGGTTGGTTTTAGCCCTGATCATGACAAGGAGTATGGAAGCATAGAACATTACCAACCAACAAAATCTCTAACGACTCGAGAGTACATCTCAACGAGTCAGCAAGTAAACGCCACACCCGCAAAACCCAGCCCAATACAGCTAGATTCGGTGGCAACTGTTCAGCTTGAAGACGAAATTCAGATACTACCGGATCCGTCAATTGAAAATACTGCCAATTCGAATAGCAGCCTTGATCAGGATACCATGGATCCAATCGGTCTGGACGGCATATATGCCATAAGGATAGAAGAAGAAGAAGGTCAGAACAATAGTAATAAGTTGGAATTTTCCATCAAACATAAACGAAACTATTGTCTTACTTCCACAGAATCTGAGACAGAGGATAATGAAGTGTTGTATCACGCAACTGCTCGCGAAAGTGAAGCAAAATTATCTATCGTCGTTTCTGATAAGAGTATCAAGGAAAAGGACACAGTTGGAAAGTAAGATATCTATGTACTCTGAGTAACTAATTGTTAATTGCTTTTCATCAATATACTTTTCAATAGAACGAAAACGCGTTGGGGGATCAAGACATTGGAAGCTTGCGAAAGACCAACCTCTACTCGCATCATACTATCATTTGATATCATTAAATCGGACAAAAAGGAGCGAGTATATGAGATGGATCCTCATGATTGTCAATTACTTGAAAGTAGACTGCGTAATGTTCTCTCAAAAAGGCCGTTATCGGAGATGAATTTACGGCTATATAAGTGTGTTGTTTGTAATACTAAATCAGCCCGCCAAATCGACCCTACTCGTGTTAGCGAGGGTAAGTAGCAAAAACCACATCAACAAAAAAGTATTACATTTGTAATTCAAATAACTTTTTTATCCTTTTTCACGATCCATTTCTCGCGGAAAGCAGAAGTGCATATATGCCCAGCATGTCATGGTCCGTACTTAATCCAAATAAAGGAAAATCAGGTCAAAAAGGAATCTTCGTCGAATATCGTTGGTTCATCTTGTAGTGATCAACTTCCTGCCGTTTCGAACGAGGATACATCGAACCCTACACCCGGAACATCTGGCATGTTTACTGCGGAGCCAAGCAACTTCTACACAAGTGGTTCGAATATTAGTTTGGGTACACGTAAGTCGTTTACAGCATGTGT
This sequence comes from Anopheles aquasalis, assembly GCF_943734665.1. Classification (NCBI taxonomy): domain Eukaryota; kingdom Metazoa; phylum Arthropoda; class Insecta; order Diptera; family Culicidae; genus Anopheles; species Anopheles aquasalis. The sequence goes on from NC_064877.1 coordinate 52,032,901, forward strand.
AATTTGTTATATTATCACATATATAGCATTTATTTGATTGCAGTAGTTATTTGAACATAGTATCTATTCTGTATGCATCCCAGATTTATCTTTAGCTACTGTTTTTGATGAGGTATTTTGGCACATTGTTTAACTTTAATATTTCCATTTCGTATTTCCATCGTATAAGCCTAATGACATAGGATTTTACTATACATCTAATAGCTATCTAATGGCTTCATTGGTAATTTGTCTTTTTTATGACCAACGACCTCCTATTGCAACGAACATTCCATGCAAACGAATGGTTTGAACAATTAACAAAATAACACTTTTCGCTACGAATGGAACCCGTTTCCTACGGTTGATCTTCGGGGTGTTCGGCTGACCCTTACCCTTCTGTTGTGCGTGCTTAACTCATCTGGAAGCATGGAAATCACCGTTGAAGAATAAACCTAGTAAGCATCCGATATTTCTAATAGTTAGTTGACCTATTATACTCTTTGCGTCATTTGTTCATTTCTAAAAATCTCGTTTGATTTTTCGGAAAAATGCAAAATATAATGCCAATCAGATTAATTATAAAATTGTGTAATGACTGAAGTGGTAAATGGTATAGTAATCGCACGCTAGTTCTGGACATTTTAGTCGCTATTAGATTACGTCCGATCATCTAAATGTATACTACATTGACAATGACTTTGTTTTACATGTGTGAGAACGCACAAGCTCTATGTTTACATTCCTAATTTAAGGTACTATTCCTCAGGTATCATTTCAGATACTATGATTCGTTCGTAAACAATTTTTTCTTATGTTTCAGCTGCATTTTATTAAATTTTATTCTTATTTACTTTTATTTAATTGCAAATTTGCTTGATTGCACTTTGAGAATGATTATTAGGATGTGACCCACTTATTTAGACTTGTGGTATACTTGTTTCAGTTGCGAAGTTTTAAAGCTATTGCGTAGTAATATTAACATCAAGTACAATAGAATACACAAAATACATAATGCCGTTTTATTTAAAATGCCAATTTCCATACTTCATCGCGCATTGTACGACACAGGCGATGACTTCCTGTTAACTCACGGAAGGTGTCAATATTTAATTGCATGTAAATATTTTCACCTGTTTTGCACGACTAAAAAGTAATGATGAAATATGTTTTTTTTTAATGTTCTTAACATTCATTAGAGTCCAGTGGATCCTTAAACGATTCGTCATCGTGCTCACGGATATCTCAAACAGGGAGTTCTTGTGACTCAAATCAAAGCGTTGCCGGAAGTACAAATTCTGAACGTGATCGTGATGTAGATTTGTTGGGCAATGACAGTGATATAGAAGTGTTGAGCAATCCAAGTCAAAGCAGCATAGAGGTCCTTGATCGAGGGTAAGTCCACATCAGTAAATGCAACTAAGGCTGGTAGCATAGTTAAATACTGTTTATCAACAGATATCACCCAAGTCGGAAAGCTTCGGAAGAAAGGCGTATTTCGAGCCTTGAAACTGTGAACAAGTATAACACAGACAGCAAGGAACAGCAGGAGACACTGAGCACAGAGTTTCAGCATCACCACCAGTTGGAGAGTAGTTCATTGAAAATAAGTGCTGATGAAGAATCACGAAAAACGGACGAGAAGGAAGATGCATCAATGAAGAAATCGCCGGGCGTTGCAAAGTTGCATGCCCCGGTCGCAAGCAAGAAAGGTTTTTTAACTAGCATACATTTAACAGAGAGTTCTAGCTCTGGCTCGGTCACAGACAGTGTATGTACGGCGTATGAGTCAACTCAAGGATCAATAGAAGTAGTCTGCAATAAATCAAACGAGCAAGAGTCTGCCATCACAATTACCGGACAGGAATCGTTGAATGAATCATCTAGAATTGAGCAGAAAACCAGTACGGAAAGTATTTCAATTGGCGTAGAAAATGCAACAAAAGTACCGACAGTACAGTCAGACAGTACCGTGCTTTCAAGTGTGCTTGGAGTAGTTCTCCAGTCCACAAACATGCTCATGGCTAAAACCCCCAAAGGAAAGGCAGAAGAAAGTTCAGTAAAAATATTCTACGAGCCAATACGCTACAACTATTATGACTACAGTAACGTTGACCATCGTTTGAAGCTGTACCTATATCAGAATTTATTCGAAGACACTAACGAGTCTTTGAAATGGTTAGTCTCGTGTATCGTTTTCGATGATAACCGCGCTGATGAGTGGCCTTCAGGATTTGACGGTCTGTTCATCATGTCCACCACCAAATTTTACGTTATGAAAAAGGTGGCTGCAGAAAAGTGTGTACACGATCATGTTTCGACGTGTTGGATAAAATTCATCATGGCATGTATTTTTTCTATTTCAGTGACGATCCAACTACCTGGTTAAAAAAGTATATTGCCGGAACAATCGATCGCGTTGGAATAGCTCAACCATTGCCTTGGAAAATAGGTATCAAGTTTATCGTCAGTGCAATTGGTGGGGTTCACGTTGTATTGCAGGATATACTTCGAACCGATAAGTTGATGCTATTTTTTAATGGTATGTACATACACTTCAAACCCGCGGTAAGCGGTTTGTTATGTGATAGTAATGTATTATTTTTACAGAAAATCCACTTCCACCTTATTGTACCCTTGATTATCAACCGTCCGATCTATTAAACAGCAAACTTAAAAAAGCCGCCAATGGTGATGCTGTAAAAATGGTGATGATAGTAAATTTCTGCGACGTGGTATCAAATGACGAACTACAAAGCGTTCAGTTGTCGACATTGGTCATTACTGCGAAGCATTTGATGCTAGTCCCAGACATTCGCTGGATTAATGAGAGCTCAGCTTATCCAGTAGTACCGAAATTCACGCAACTCGTGATCGACATTGTCGAGCTGGAAGAGATAAACGATTTATCTTGTCGGTTGCACTATGCGAACGAGCAGGAAGACAAGGAGGAAACTTGGAGTCTGATTTTTGCTACAGAAACGGCTAAGGAGAGCACCGTAAACACTATTTGTCAGTTGTGGGAAATGTTTTTTGGCGTACCGATGACAAGACGGCAATAAAGTCAGACAATAGATCCGAGAATCAATAGATGTTAAGTGAAAATGATAGGGTACGCGATATTAGTGTGCTATAACGAAAAATAGGTTTGTGAGTTAAACAACTATATGACAGTGATATTAGTGTAACATAATTTGTGTTGGCAATGCTGTATTAGTGTGTTTAACAGCGTGCTTAAGAAGCAATCCAGGAAGTTCGCTATTGTATAAAATATATACATGATGCAATAAAGCTCATAAGAAACTTGCAAATAAACAAATTTTCAAGGAAAAACTTTCTTGTGTATACTTACTTTACTATTTTATCTGGAATGAAATGCATGAATTTGCCAAATACATGTCGCCTATAAGCTTTATACTATTAAATAAAAATATAAAAGTATAGAGTGCGAAAGACGTACCGTAAACTAAAAGTGTAATCCCAAAAAGTTTACGCTTGCCGTTTACAAACAGCCGAAAAGATTATAAGTCCGCGAAGCGTAAAGCCGGGGATACATGAAGCGTAAACTCTCGTATAAACTCAGAGTGTAATGCCAAAAAGTTTACATTTGCCGTTAACACGATGTAAAAAAGATTATAGGTCTACGGAGCATAAATCCTAGCGTAAACGCTTTTTGCATGCGATTTGCCTCACTATATTTCCTGTTTGTGGTTTGCATTAACAGTGAGTGATCATTACTAGCGTTTTTAATCTTTTTCTTCGGAAAAAAGATCCTATTTTTCTCACAAAAGTCGATAAAAGTTCAGTGTAATTCGGATTACACGTCTCAACCCGGTCATGTAAACATGTTCAAGTGTAAATTAATTTTATATTTACGCTTGAGTTTACGCTTCATGTATCCCCGGCTTAAAACTAAGCGTAAACGCTGTTTGCAAACGCTTGGGATCGCTATATGTTCTTTTTGTGGTTTGCATCCATAGTGGGTGTTCATGCCTATAGAGTGTTAAATGTTTTTCTTCCGCAAACGGATCCTAATTTTCTCACAAAGGCGATAAATTTTCAGTGTATTCCTCTTAACTCGTCTCAACCCCACCACGCTAACATATACAAGCGTAAACTTTTTGATATTTTCGTTACGTTTACCCTACGATCGACTCTTTTATATTGTAGATTTAAATACTCAATTCAATAATTAATAAGACCATTACAAAATCAACTTTGTCAACCTTTCGCTATTACTATCTCATTATTGATGCTATTATAATAAATACGAATATAAAGAATTAACCGATCTGAAGAAGTAAAAAGGAAAATATATTGCATTTTTTTTTAAATGAATGTAATTCGACCACAGAAATTGAGAGAGAAATTGGCTTAATTTCGACTGTTCTAAGGAAGAATCAATTGATGCTTGCCCACCGGAAATGGGTAGCGATTGGCAAATATCAATTCGTCCAATCGTCATTTTACAATTTCAGCTGAACACAGCGACATGACGTGCATAAAGACTGTACCTCAGGATGGATTTCATTAATCTTGCCGAAACTCCACGCGTTTGTTTGAGGCAAAATCAGCAACAAAATCGATCCAGAATCAAATTACACTAGCAAAAATGCTGTCCTTCCTTCTTCCAGATTGAACTAGAGATTTTCTGATGTCTAATGAATGGTAACACCAAGTACAATTGTAAGTGTGAATTTTCGGAATTGAGTGAACCCTACAAACCGGATGTAGCCATTGTGGGTAACCACCGGAAACACGGTGCAACTTCATCATAAGCCCAAAATCGCGACTTCGAAGAATCGGATAGACAAACTGCATCATTGGAGGTGAACCGTAAACGGATATCTCCAATACATTTGCCGATGTTATGCGGTTGAAAAATGACGATACACTCTAACTGGACTAGACCGCAATGATGACACACTAAGGATGCATGACTGAAAACTATGCCGGTAGTAGTTTAGAAAAACTACAGCGCTACATCAGCTTGCCATTTTCCCGGTTTGCATGAGAATGGTAGTATTGTAATATATACCGATTTTACTTTAAACGATATAACCAAAATACATCGCTTGATATTTCCAATATGTGTATAATGACCATAATAATCGTTATAGAACCAGCTGAGCAATAATGCTTAGCTTATAGTGTTTATAGAATATAATCATGCGGCATGACAATGCGAACCTATAAATGTTCAAATGTTCATATTGCCATCATCAATTGTAGAGTCTACTTATAAAAGGTGCAACAGTTAGCAGTCGTTTCTGAACACTGATACTGACTGTATTGAAAGACGTTGTGAGGTCGGGTGATTTCGGTACTGCATGGCTAGTTTCTCTACACTTCCAACCTTCTAACGACCGGGACATAGGTGCGAATAATTAAGTTTTAAATAATTACTCTAAAATGCCAACGGGAGGAGAAAGCGCCAGCGGACATAGTCCTTCAATCCGGTTAAGGCATCCGCTGTGAGGCTTAGCAAGATGATACCTTTGGTAAAACTGTCGTAGCATGCGTTTGGGAAATTTGAATGCAGAGGAAAATTATCCCCAACTTCGAAATTTGCATCATGATTGCACGATGGTAGGTGTTGTTACTCTATAGAGGTGTACCAATCAACTTACTTACTTTAAGGCACATCAGTCTGAATCATGTGCTATTTGTTTTCTACCGCAAAGCAACTTCAGGGTTTGAAAATGATTATGACTACTGTGAGCTTGAGGAAGTCACAGGATAGTTTTATGCCAGTCGCTAGGCAGCTATCCCCGCCTGGGTGTTATAAAATAATAAATAGCAATATCCACATCTGTACCGTCATGGTCCTTTGGTCATTTATATAAATGGTACGAGCTTCCCCAAAGTGTACTGGTGATGTTTGTTGATGACAACATTCTATGTTAATCACACAACGAATATTACTTGGAATATATATAAACAAATCATGGAAACGAATCTCTGCTGCTGCTACTCTGTCCACAATAAGTGTAATTAAATTTGCCATGACCATAATAGAGACGAAACCTTGTATGTCCCTTGTAGCCCTAGGGAGACAACCATGAGTAGCAGTTTCTATGTCTGTAATTGTCAAATTCCATTTTATCACAGTTTTTGCTAAATCTTTTTTTTTTTTACTAATCAACCACTACATATTTCATTAAAGCATTTTCTTCATTATTGATTTGCATTTTATGTTCGTATTTGAAGATAGGAATGTTGTGTTAGACGGCAGAAGTAGAAATTTATTAAAAATAGACAATGGTTTCATTTCATGCGCCATAAATTCTGTACTTGGCGTATTTCAATTGCAAATAACACAGCATGACAAGGCAATTATTTACTTGCCGAGTTTTGACCAAAATTTCTACTATCTTTCGGCCCGAGTTTCGATTCTGTCCGAACTCTGCTCGTCTCTCTGTCATTGCGCCTTGAAGCCAATTTTATCTCATTTATTTGGCGCCCTGAGGGTTGAAGTGTATTAAAAGATGAAAAAGAAGGTCCTTCGAACCTTTGTAAAGCGACTGACTAACACCTTGGATCTGCCGTTCACTTGAATAGAAGTATTATTCTAGTTTTAATTATAAATTATTATTGCTCAAATGAGTTTAAAATAGATACAAGGTTTTGTAAAACACCTAACAATATACCAGAGCATTTGCCCATAAAAAAGAAGAAAACACCTTTAGTATTAACACAACAATACATTTTAGCATAAACAACCAAATATTTATAGTAGATAACTTAGTTATGCAAAACGATTCATCCTCACAACCGTTGGAATTGTAATGATCAACGATTACGACGGCTACAACGTCTGTTCACAGTAGTGCAAGTTTTCTTACAATACTGCAAGTGGAGTGGCATTGTAAATTGACCTATGACGGCGAATACACAGCTGAAGAACATAAGGCACCCGTTTTTATGACGAGAAAGCTTACTTGTGTTCGGCAATAATTCATAGTTCATGTTTTTAGGTTGCTGATGTCATATGGTCGGTAGTTAAAGTGATTTTAAACTTTTATGCTCCAAAACCAAAGGTCCAATAAGAAGTTATTTGGAAGAATTATTCTATTTTTGATATGTCATCATGAGCAAAATAGAAAATACTTACGAAACAGAGAGGATTTTTCCACTAGTAATATATTGAAGTTCATCGATATCTGTATGTACATTCACATGCTTATTCATTTTGTTTCCGGATGATAGCAAAAATAGTTTAAAATACATAGATATTCTTAACCGCAGTTGTTTTCACCTTTACAGCGGTTTCCACCATGCCCACATTGACTATGCGATGGCTAACATCCGACGACAATACTGCTTTGGATTAATACTGCTAATTCTTTCTCCACCTTACACTGTCAAACCAGATGAGGTGCATCCGAAAAACACGCACGAGGATGTTAAGTGATTGCTCTTGCCATGTCCGCGATGCTTTTCAAATAACCACACGGTTCGTATGTTTCGCGTTCGAGATACGATGAAATCGCGTAGATAGGGATGCAAGAATTAGCGCATAACCACGAGAAACATGCAATGATGTACTGACCTAGGGCTGTTAGTATACCTAACGTATGCATAACATTAATCTGTGTGTTAACGGCAGGAACGAGTGCACCTAAAGGAAATGTTTCAAGGGGGGAAATATTGTTCTGTTTTTGTTCTTTTTCAGCTTATTATTTTGTTGTTTTGTTGTTTTGACGCCTTGCTGCTGGAAGCGCAATAATCCTCTTCTTCGTTAAACTGTGCTCTTCTTTTGCCTCTATCGAAAGTGTTTTGTGAACTTCAGAACAAACTTTCACCGCAAGGCCGTAAGGTAATCGTCGGGTTAGCATAAAGTCATCCTTCGCAAGTAGTTGTATTTTTTGCGTGCTTACTTAGAAAGCTGTTCCAAAATAAATCTGTTGGAATTTTTCTGCTCTCACGACATAGCAGCAAAATCTCAGCAGATTAAAATCAGTGCAACACTTATTTACATCACATTTGATGTAGAAGTGGAGGAACTTTTAATGGAGTGTGACGGTTGGCTATCGGCTGTAATTGGTTAGATATTTGATGCTCCATACTGTATGCAATTGTTCGATGAAAATGTGGCTATCGTGCTGTTATGGTAATGCAAAGTCTGTTTGCAAAGTAAAATAATAATTGTTTTTTATCAGCAACGGGAAGTAGAATGGCGTAGCGCAAATGTGGCCTATGATACGTGGCCCTGGCTAACGTGGCCATCATGATAAGGATCTTGGATTAGAAAGCACTAACGCAAGACTCTTACCAGCAGTAACAAGAGTTGGTGTGTATTGTGGATTTCACTTAGTTTCTTAGTGTTCATTAGAAGAGGTCCTAGGAGGGGATATGCAAATGACAAAGACAGGGCAGGTGTCAGGTAATTAACGCGTATTTACTTGTCATCAACGGTGTTGCTTTCACTGTCCTCCATATCCAGTGTTTTGTCCTTTCAGTCAGATGCCATTGTTTATTTTTGTGTATATCCGGAGAGCGTAAGATATATCGGAAAATAAGACAAGGTAGAAAGGAGTAAAAGTTAGCTATGATTGGGCTTTTGTCCAAATCTAAAAGATCTATTGCTTTGGGCGTACTATATGCATATGATATATCATATGATAGTTGATTATATTAGAAGAAGAATTGGCGAAACGCAAATATACATACCTCCTGCGTGTCTTTCGTTAGCGTTGGATCGGAACGTCCCCATCGCAGTCTTTGCGTCGGAGCTCGCTTTTCACTGGCTTCGTTTGTTAATGTCGATTGTGGCTCAGAAGTCAGCTGATGCTCATTGTACATGGCCCACGAAGGATCGGTTCGCCCAAAGCGGAGTCTGAGTTGTGGGGCTCGTATGGTTTTCTGCTGTATAACGTCGTTTTGCTGAAACTAGAAAAGGAAATTGATATGGAAATGGGCTGTCGTTCTGCTTGCACAACGTGGTCCTTTGTGGGGCTAGTTGTTGTGATATCGTAATGAGAGTATCGCAATCTTACCTGATTGACCAGATTTCCGAATAAATTCGAACGGCCCCATCGCAGTCGTTGAGACGGTGCCCGCTTTTCAAAGTTTTCTTCCAATAATGCGTTTTCGTTGAACGATGTCCAAAGCGGATCGTTCCTACCAAACCTGAGACGAAGCTGAGGCGCACGAATTACTTTCTGGTCCATCAGTTCATCATCCTGCATTAAATTGGTGTTGAAATCATATATTTGAGTGTTTCAAACACAATCTCTTACTGTTCTCGTTAGGCAACGTGTGGTAAACTTGAAAACTACTCACCCCAATGCTATCAGGACGAACGGGTACCGCAGGATCATTTCGTCTTCCAAAACGTAGTCGCAACGAGGGGGATCTGACGGCTTTTCGCTTGATTTGATGATCAGCATAGGACACCGGTGCTGCATACTCCCGCTGTAGCAGATATTCGTACAAATCTTTGATCGTTCCTATCGAAAGACGATGTTTGAAAGACTATCGTTTTGAGGACATCCCATGAATTGGAGCTCGTTTTATATTTATTCGTTATGCGCTCGGTAGTGAAGAAAAAGAGTGTAAGTTATTACAAATCCTTTAGTCGTCGTTTGCTAACTTTGCAACCTCAACAACTTACTACTTCACACTGTTGGTACTGAAGAAACAAATCCGGTATGAACAGTGGCTGAAGGAGGTAAATATTCGCCGTGGGTGACACGGACAAGTTTCGGGTGAAATTCGCGTAACGTTTGTAATTCGTAGACGTTGCGAAAGTCAAACAAAAGGATCTTTCATTCCTCCATCCGCCCGGAGGGCAAGTGCATGGTAAGCACCTTTAGGTAACGCTTTCGGGTCAAACGCCAAAGTATGTGAATCGAACCCACTCTTCGTGTGTATCACACCCTTGAAGTTGTGGTCACCACCGGCGGGACCTACAGCAGTACTTTAAGGACCGGCGGAAGGTGAGTGATGCTGTTGGGGAGCTGTAAACTTAACCGACAAACAAGGCCCATGTCGTTCAGATCAGGAAGGAATTAGAAAGGGTAATAAGCGAGGAACTTTAAAGACCTAATCTGCTTTTCGGCTCCTTGAATATGACAGTAGCCTCGAGTGTGGGGTGCGGCGGCAAGATATTTGTCCATCATTTTGAAGCCGAAGCAGATTGCATTTTGTGTTGATGATTGGTTGACCCTTTTTCTAGCTTTATGAGCCATAAGTTTTGCGTGTAAAAGATTCATATCTACTGTTTCACTAAGCACTCCTTCAACTCATTAGCTGGCAAAACAAAATACTCGCGACACTTACCTTCTGAAGTTTGTAAAGACTCGGACATGAGACTTCCTACAGTTAGCACTAAAAGCAGCGTGAATGTGGTCAAGTTTATTCGATACATATTCTGTAAGGGAAAATGAAATGACATACACTTTTTATAAAACCTTTTTTTTTTTAAAGAATTGAAATAATCTACAAGATTGATATAATCTAGTACAAGTAGCAAGTGTTCTTCTATTTCTTTGCTATGCTGCTATGGACTATCTTCAAATGTAGTAGATTGATTAAAAGTACCACGAATAAGCAAAGATATTCTTTTGTGTTTGAAGAGCAAATTATCCACTCTTAATTTTACTTGAAGGAAGTTTATATAAGAAAATTAATATAAAGAACATTGAATCGTTTGAATTTAGAATTTTAATATCATATTTAATACTAAAATACTAAATTTGATGCTATTATGGGAATTTCGATGAATTGCAATGAAAACGGCAATACTATATTATCTATATATAAGCTAGATACTTATCCGTGTGAATCTTATGTGTAAATATTCAAATTTGAAATAATTTCAAACAGTATCAGAGTTGCAAACTTACATACATTTTGCATGACTTTTGCATAAAATAAAAACTGTATAGTCTTGATCATCAATCCTGTAATGTTTTTTTCCAAGAAATGATAAACACAGTATTGTTATGGTCCATGAAAACGATTTCATGGCAAGGCTGTTTACCTGTTCAAGCACGAAATCCTTTTCGATATTGAAATGCGTTGCAATCCTTTTAAGCTCTTATCGTGTCATATTCACGGGGTGTGACTATAAATTGCATCCAATTTGCAGACTCTTGGCACGTTTTTTTATAACTGACTATCAACCATTTCAAAAGACAACAAAATCCTTGACTTGAAGGAAATAGCAAATCGCATCCTAGGATCTACCAGAATGGGAGTATCACGCTGTGTTTAGCTGCTAACAGTAAAATAAAATGACGCTTATATGTTTTTGTGTATATATAACGACAAGCGTATGGCTGCCAGCAATATTTGAACAAAATTATGTCCAACAATAAACGAATATACGCTGCCCTGTTGCCATTAAGATTTATACACGATTTCCAACGGCACGTAAGCAACATTTCGATTTTCATAGCTGGTTTTATTTGTAAAAATTTCGTACCGCAATATGCTTGCCAAAAATACTAGAATAATATTATTAGAAATAATTTAAAATGTAAATATTGAATTTTAAATGTTTTTCCTTACATGGTGGTTTTTTTATAAGCATTTTTCTTATCATGTCGGCACTGTGTGAAGAGGGATTTGCTTTTGTCTGCGTCGCATACACTGTTATCTAGGATGGCACGGGGAGATAAGCACATAGTAGAGCCGAAGCAAAAAACATTAGCAGGTGAACCTGCTTTCGCGCCGATCCTGCTGGATATAAAATCAACAGGTATCTTTCTTCGCTCTTCGTATACCTGGTGCAGCCGTCTGTTTCACAGTATGAAACGTTTGTGCTTCGATTGCAACAGAGCGTCACATTCTTCCATATTGACCTGGCTGGATATGGCGCGCGCTTCAAGCTCAACGGGATCACTTGAAGAGCATCAGCAGCAGGTGTATGGAAGTGATGTAAAATCAATAAAATATTAATAACCCATAGAGCGCGCTAAACGCTCTCCCCAATAATCTCAGCCCGAGATTTTGTCACTACAGCTTCCGTTACTGTTGCTATTTCTCCGTCCAATGTTCAACGATTAGTCATGGTGTGGGGAAGGTCATTTCATGTCCACCAAATAACCATGACCATTGTAGGCGCATTTTCTGTACTCTGGTTGGTAAACTTCTACAAACAGATATACCAACTGGTAAGGAACATTCAGTTTAGCCATTGTGCAATTATTGGCCGGTTCACAGGTCTATTCCAAAACTTTTTTTTAATAGATACAATCAATCGCATTATCTAATTTGGATCATAAGAAACTTGTTCCCACTAATGTCTTACATTTCGAAACGTTTTATGTTTCTATTTTTTTTGTGTGGCAATGAATCTCGTGCATTATCTGGTATGGAGAAAACTTTGTGATAAGTTACGTATGCCTTGTTCGGTTACGGGTATTTCGTATCCCTTCGCTTCCACATTGTTCAAACCAATATTAAGTCAATTGTGCAAATCTACTGATAAATTAGGCTACGCAGTTGGTCTGATTGGGTTGCCAACAAGAAGAAAGCAAGTTGCGGCGTACTCGTTTTTAGCATGACTGTAATTGCATAAACTTTGATCAACCGCATGCTGTGTTTTTGTCGGGAAAGACGAAAGAATAAGTTTCACGTTAAACTTGTTTGGTATTACTTTTAACAATATTTGGCCGAATATGATAGGTGAGGTTTTGAAGAACGTCAAATGGTTTAGAAAACCGTTAGTCTAAGATACCGCTTCCGTTCGCCGTTTTAAAGAATTGAAAATAATACAATTTGGTAGTAGAACTCCTACGCTTTTAAAATTGTTCAAA
>NC_064877.1:52060646-52075646 GCF_943734665.1 Anopheles aquasalis
AATGTAAAAGGGCTTGAAATTCCAGAAGCGACGGCTACGCGAGCTGCGATACCTGCGTTGTGCGCGCGATACCAAAACCCATTTAAATTGGTCCGGCGATCGCCAAGGTTGCGAAATGTTTGGGTTTTTTCGACATTGTATCCTACAGAAAATTGGGACATATGGCCAGAGTAACAGGTCTAGCAGGTCTGCTATAATAGAAGAGGTCTATGATGCTTATTCTGTACCAGGCGATTTCGATGGCCTCTAGGCGATGATTCATTTGGTTCATTTTTTGTTCATTTTGGTGTTCACGATCGCCTACTGTCGAGCGCATTTTTGTGATCGACAGCTGGCGTTTTGTTTACATCGAGCATCGATCTGAACGGTTGGATCTGAAAAACAGTTATAGCGTCTTGATTGTGCATCAAGAATTTCTTCCTGCTAATCGTATACTATTATTACAAAGGTTAAGTCGTTTTTGATACAGAAAAAATCAAGTTAATTCAAAGTTTTTTTTACTTCAAACTGTCATTTTGAATTGTTTATTGTTTTCGAAACGTTTCGAAACAACGAGTTGAAGTTTCGAAATTCGCATGAATCATCGAACGCCTAGAGGCCATCGAAATCGCCTGGTACAGAATAAGCACCTATATCTCCAGGGCCCAAGAAGATGGATTCAATAGCCGTACTGGAGTAAATCCTCATTGAAGAAGAAGAAGACGTATCCACCGAGCATCATTCATCGGTATTGAACAGGTCCTGTACTCAAAAACTCCATATAAAGTTTGACTTTTGCCGACAATTACGCTACGAAAACGAAAATTTTCGCGCAGTGTAGAAACACTCTTATAGTTAAAACACTTTGATGTAGATCCAGAAAATTTCTGTGCGGACGCATCTGTCATTTTCGTCATGCGGTTCTAATCGGTTACAGACCGGTTCTGTCAAACTGGATGAACTGTGATGTATGCGATTTGACAGATGACGCCCAGATTCTGGGCAGTGTGTACGCTAGAAACAAAAAAAACCTGGCAGATTCTGCTCCCAGATTCTGTGCGGTGTGGACGCAGCGTTACTGCTCAAAACGAAAACGGCATCTCCGATTGCAACCAAAACAATCTTTCAGAAGCCTACAGGATTTGTCAAAAAATTTCATTCATTTTTCTAATCTTGCGCAAAGTGTCTATAGGAAACAGGTGAAGTCATAGCACTTTTTTTCTTTTTTTGTTTTTTGACATTTCGTGGATTGTTTACGTTCATCATCAAACCAGCGTGCGTTTGAATCCGAAAAAGTGCAAAGCCGGCGATACATGAAGCGTAAACTCTGGTATAAACTCAGAGTGTAATGCCAAAAAGTTTACATTTGCCGTTTACACGGTGTAAAAAAGATTATAGGTCCACGGAGCATATATCCTAGCGTAAACGCTGTTTGCAAACGATTTGCCTCACTGTATTTCCTGTTTGTGGTTTGCATTAATAGTGGGTGATCATTACTAGCGCTTTTAATCTTTTTCTTCGGAAATAAGATCCTATTTTTCTCACAAAAGTCGATTAAAGGTCAGTGTAATTCGGATTACGCATCTCAACCCGGTCATGTAAACATGTTCAAGTGTAAATTAATTTTATATTTACGCTTGAGTTTACGCTTCATGTATCGCCGGCTCAATGGTTTTATCAGGTATATTATCTACTTTTGCTCTTTTAAATGATACATTTTCTAATTTTAGAACAAACGAGCAGCCCCGCTGTGGCTATCAACGTGTCAGCAGTGGCCGAAAACGCCGGCTATCTCTGATTCTGAAACAAGTGGAAAAGGCCCGGATCCGGCTTCCACCGATAGCCGGTCACTGTCGGCTTAGACTATTGGTTAAAGGACAAAAGGACGGAGACGATCGGAGTGTGATGGACAATCATATCAGCGCTACATGCTCAGTGCATCCAAAGGAGGTCGCGTGTCCGTGTCATGGTGTCGCGTGTCCGACCAGAGATCCGGCTTGGTGAAACCTCTTCGCTTGTTCCGAACACGGAGCAGCAAGGAGAAGGAGTGGGTTCTTCTTACCGAATAAAGGCAGCTCCAGCGCGCTTTGTTCATCATATAAGAACGCTGGCTCGGCAGATCGTTTGCCAATCGCGAGGCGCATCCAAAGGAAGAGTGATAAGGAAGAGTTTGCAAAACGGAGCTATGCAAAATCTATAAGGCATCTTAAAACCACCAATGTAGAACAATCAGAGCACTGAAAAACTGGAAAAATTTTAACTTTCTTTACGGATTTCTTACTTCTCAAAGCGAATACAGCGTCTCCAACGCAACCAAAACATAGACACGAACTGTCAGTTTTTTTCATTCATTTTTCTAATCGTCGCGGGCGATGCTGTCAAATGATATAAAAAGTGTCACTGTTGTAGGGCTCTGACGAAGAACTAAAGTTATCGCGATAACTTAATGTATCCTTTAGCCACAGTTTTAATGGTAATTCCTTGTTATCACACTCTTTTTCCTGTTCACAATTGGTCTTTCATATCAAAACCGCTTCTTTGAAATGCAATTCGCTTTGTACGAGCATGTGAACCAAAAACATCATGTAATGATGGTTCATGAAGTAAAGTGATGTAGTGATATAAAAATCGAATTTAAAGTCCTCGTAATGACATTTTTTATAATGTATTGCAAGGCATTTTATTCGATATATTTCCCTCTCAATCTGTATTGCTTTCGAAAAATTACTTTAAAAAACATAGTCCTACATCATTACGTATCATTGTGCAAAGCGTTAAACACTCGTTTATGAACTAAACACAATTTATAGAGTTTCCCAACCATACATGAGGAAAGTTGGAGTGGTAGGAGGGTGGTCCAGGACAAAACCATTAAATATACGGACGTTAAGGGGGCGGCTAACGTTAATTCGGTTAAAAAAGGCTAATTTTTGAAAAAATGTTTGTGAAGAAACCTTTTAACTTTTTTTTACATCCATAGCTTAAAAATTGAAAAGAAATATCAATTTTCCCGGTGAAAACTTAACGGGGCTACCAGGAAATACCATGGTAGAAATTCGTATGGCCGCAGTGTAAGACAATAATTATTTCAACCGAAATCGTTAAAACGTTTTTAATGGTTGTATTTTTTGTTCAATAGTAGAACTATTCTAGATTATTTTAAGCTTTAGAAATGCTCTTTTTGATAACACCCTGGCTTTTAATTTTTTTTTTAAATAATGCGCCCAGGGTAACTGACAAATAAATAAAAAATGACAAAAAATCAAGCTATTTTTGATAAACTGCAAATCTAATCGCTCTGTTGTTTCAATTATCGGTAGGTATAAGAAATCCATCTATAATTTCCTACGAAAAAGATCCAAAAGGGTGGTTAAGCCTCTATCGAAAACGATGAAAATAGTTTCCTAAGGAACAAAAAGTCAGTTTTAGCATGAATCAGCCAGAAATTGGCAATCTTTTGGGCAATTTAAAGGAAATATGGATAGACCAGCAACAATCAGACGTATTTTATACATAACGGAGCATAAACAAATCATAAAATTGGGAGAAAACCCAAAGCAAAGCCAAAGTTGGTTAATACCCATAACGACCACCGGCTCATTTGCCATAAATTTGGTAACGTAGGCAAAATCAAATAGATGTATTTTTTAAAGCAAATCGGTAATGTCTTGACGATTTGGAGGGATAGAGCCGTTATTGGTATGATTCGAACCGTGAGGGACCCACCATACCACATCGTAAGTTCAAAGCAAAAATTCGTTTGTGTTGGTTTGGTGTCGAGCGTAACTTTCTCATCACGTACAGCTTTCCACCTTTTTAATTTCAACTCAAATGTTTTCAGGGATGAAAAAAGAGACTTTGGAAGACATTTTTATTCATCTATCGGGGATTAAAGCCTATTATTACAGGACAATAACTTATCAATTAGTTTTCGCCAACAATTAAATGCATGGTTTGGAGACAAAAGTGTCCCTTTATCCAAGCGTCCGGCATGCATTTCTTATTGCAATTACATAAAAAACTTTCTGGGTTTTTTTTTATTGGATTGGTTTCTTATAAAAGCCGGTACATTAAAAATAATTCGAGTTTAAGTGCGGCAATTCACGACTGTTGGATTGGATTTGTTAGAAATGCAGGCAGTAAAAAAAATTACCAACTTGCACATTGCTTCGAAAAAAAACTATTTGAAAAATAGATTTTTCATAAGGCTCAGCTATACGAATGTCCATGTGAAATTTTAAATTTTCCTCATATTTTCTAAAAAACAAGTCCTACACGTTTTTCGTCAATATGTGTATGTGTAAACAGCAATAAAATAAACCGTTGGTATTATTCCAAATGAAAAAAGAATGACTAGTTTGAGAGCTAGATGAGAATCCTCAAAAAAACTGCCTGCGGCTATACGAAAGTCTACCACTGTAGTGTCCTGATAAACCGTTAAAAATGTTAAAAGGTTAGGTCCAGCAGTTGTTATTCTATAATGGGCACCGATTTTGAAAACGTTGGTATTAGAAAACGCTTTTCAAAATAGTGAGCTGCATTGAACCATGTATAAGCGCAGATTTTCAAAAATCTATATCTTCGTCACTTTTTCTTCGATTGACCCAAAAAATGTGCCCAATACTCTTGAAAGGATCAGCACTCTTGGGAAAAAATACATGTCACAAAAAAAATAAATAACTCATCCCCCCCTCAAATAGAATCTAGCAAACGGCACCCATATTGCTTTAATTTGTTAGCCGTTTCCTTCAATAAGAACCAAATTTTGTCAGATGCATTATGTTGCCGGTTTTCAAGAAATGTGTGAAGGAAGCCGCGAAGGTTGTGCTATATAATCCCTGTATAATTTCCCTTCTGGGTCACCCAGTTTGCAAGGAGACCATCTCCACGTTTTTGCGTACTAGCCTTATAAAATCCGATCGAAAACAAATGATTCACTGAAATTTAACTTCAATGCACCTATAGATCCGTCTCAAATTGGCAAAACTCAACATGGTTCATCACAATCGCGCATTGTTAAGTTCTACAGCGCAAGAAATTTTGGATATTTTAATGGCATCCGAATTTTCTCTGTTTTCCTTTTTTCTACTGTAGGTGATCTTTAATGATAAAAAAATTTTGAAAATGATAGTCCTGATGATTTCACATGCAACTGATGCGACTTACGCAAATAACAGAATGTTTTCTCCTCTAGAGATTTTGGATGAGAATCGGCAATGATTTGGCTGGTGTTTTGTTAGGCGAGCAGCTCAGTTTGAAACCTACCCTTTCTAAGATGGCCTCAAACCGCCAATTTCTAACCAAACCATGGTCGAATACCTACAACATCATTTTTTGAGAATGAACAGCACGTTGTCTAGCCCTAATTAGAAATCTTTAGAAGAACCTTAGACAGATGTATTGATGCCGATAAAAACAATACAGTAGCATAAATTAGCATAAAGTATCAGCATTAGAAGCGTGGGTAGAATGTATCAAAAATTTACAAAATATTTGACAAAAAAAAAATTTACCAAAATTAAAAACTAAAAGGATTTTTCAAGCCATGTGGGGTTCGGGAAAGCAACTAATTATTTTGCCTTATAGAAAGTTGTCAGTGCATAAATCGCACATGATCGAAAAAAGCCGAAAATCAAAATAATTCAAATCAACTGGACGGTTTTGTTAATATTTTTTTCTACTTAAAATTGTCCCAAGACCAGAAGTTGAATTACTAAAACGGTTTGGAAGATATGAGAAAAATGTGGGGGCGGCTATAGAAAGTTGTCTAAGTATAGGACATTTCATATGTAATTGAGGTTTTTAATACTTCGATTAATACGATTCGATAATACCATTTCAAATACTTCGAATAAAGATGAAGAACCAAAGATATTTGATTCATTTTGATCTATAATCATTTGACTTCTACAGAACTTCTGCCTCATAGATCTTTTGGTTTCTAACTCAAAAAACTTAACAAAATCAGATTTCACAGTGTCATTTTCCTTAAAAGTTATACCATACAAGGAGTTCTGTGAAAATCGCAACAAATGGCAGCCTGAAGCAGAGCTCAAATGTTACCAAATCCTTCATGGTGGAAACGCACAGCATAATGCTCTTTTGGTGAACATCAACTTCAAGCCCGTTGGGTTTGGTTGATCATGCTTGAACAGTGATCGTTTTCGATGATGTGAAAAATGCGATTTTGATTACCCATCATGGTTTGTTCAAAACAAGGTCGAAATTTAACAAGAAATTTCGAACGAACAAGAAACGGTTTGTTAAATGAATTTCAGTCAATTCATATATCATCCAATTATGAAACTGTTATCCATACAAATATAAATAACATCGCCATCACCATAACATATAGGCAAAAGGCAAAAAACTGCAACAAAGTTCAAAGTGCTGCCATTTTTAAACCACTCTTCCGACACCTGGTAGATTTTTCCAGTGATAGCTCATTCTATTGTTTCTAAGCATATAAAAGCAGTTTAGTGGGAAATAGTCAGAAAAAAAGTTATTCGTGATGGAATTCAATGGTGTCAATTTTTTTTGTTTTATTTGGTAGCAAAACCACATGTAGCTATCGTTAGAGCTAATAAAAACTAAGATAAAAAAAAAATAATAATAAAGCCAAATAGTTACTTTGTTTGGCCGCGAGTGATGATATTCCGAATTTGGTTTTCTTCGATGAGATACCATTCGTTATCCTGTGGTTTGTAAACGATAAGAATGATGGGGTTTAGATGCCAGGGAAGTCAGCTCATGATTTACACCCTCGGCTGTGGCCACCAGGACGAATAACCCGGGTTCATAATGGGTTGAAATGCGGTAACACGCAATTTTTCGCATTATTCGCACATTTTTGATCGGAGGATCCGAGATAAATCAACAAATTCATCTGCCAAATCTATTAAAAGCTTCATTGTCGTCCTAGGCATGCAAACAATTCAATTGAAAGCCTTGAAGATTGTAACAGGACTCTGTATCTTCCCTCAAAGCAACGAAGACATGAGATTGGCGAAAACGAACGTTCCACACTTCATTTCTATGTCTCTTTTGCTGTATGATCTATGGGCGCAAAAAGCGCAGGACTTCTCCGTTTGCGTCATTTTGAAGGGCAAGGTAAGATCTAAAAATTGACACGGTTTTGAACAGCTTATGCAAACGCTTCTCCAAGAATGTGCCAAAACCCCAAAAAAACAACCTGCATGCAATGAGCAGTGGTTTCTTCTACGCTCTCAAGACCATAATTCAACCAAAAAGTAACTTTTTAAAAAAACTAAACAGATTCTAAAAGTTTATGAAATTTCGATAGTTTTTGGTTTTACCCAAAAATGAAAACGATATGGCGTTTTAACTGTGTTTCAGTTTTTTGCCTCGCCCTGTAAATAACAGACCAGAAACCACAAAAATGGTCTAATGGAAAAGTCGCTTTTACGTATGAAAAAACCTAGCATAACTGGTCATCATCGTGATAGATTTTGCTGTATGCAAGCACATAAAAAAGCGTAGATACGAATGTACGAATGAATATACAAACATATATACTATTTTATTTCATTTTTTGTAAATCATAGGAGAATTTTATTATTATAATTCGTATATAAATAAACAATATTTGTATTCAGGATAGTCAGATTATCAGTAACTCCTTTATTGGACATGATTTCTATTAGTTGACAACCGCGATTTTGATTGTTGTACTATATACAAATTCCATAATAACAATAGGTCGCCAGGTTTCATGTTATATTTTTGCTATTGAGCTAAATTTTAATCTTACCACTGACATTACAGGGAATGTATACATCCTTCAATTGATCCTGGTATAGTGTCTTCATCGTGGCGAGTTGTACCGCTACAAAAGTGATGCACCAGCCGTTCGATGAATGAATGAAACAGTTCTGTTTTATAAGATGGCGATAAGACGCGACGGTCTGTAGGATAGCTGCAGAAATTTCACAAGAAATTAATTATAAAACCAAGGAATACGTGCCTGATATATGTAAATTTGATTGGTGTTATCTCATTTGCATATAATTGAGCATATTAAGTATGTATGAAGCATTCCCTCAATGGTGATGATAGCTGAAGTTAAAGTGCCTGGATCCTGTTCACAGATAGTGTTCCACCGAAAGACCTGACCTATAGGTTACTTACAATGTGCAATGTTACGTGTGAACAACCTCGATAGGGAATATATTCTGGGGTCCATACATCATACAATGCGTTTGATTTGGAGTTTCGCCGTTGAGCGTGTTATAGACACGTGATACATTTGCAATTTAAAACTCTAGATAATTTAATACGAGACGGATACAACTATATATCGTAGGTAACTATTAACTGAAAGGCCATTAAATTTGATTTACTGATGATTTGAATACCATTTCTCCCGTTGATACGTTCCACGTATCAACATGGACATGGATATTCGTTGAAATAACTTATGTCTATCACCATCAACAACAGAAGTAGTTCTCAATTGCCCCGTCGTAGCTTCGAGGTTCAAGCTAAGGGTTCAAATTTTATTTTTGATTTTAAATGTTTAATGTATAATTTTAAATACAGAGCGGAAAGGAATTACATTTTGATGTTGCTTGATAAAAATTATTCGTTTAATATTTTTAGCACACATTGTTAGTTACTTCTTGTACAATAGCCCGAGCATTGTAATATCCTAGTAGTAGTTGCAGTTAAGAACAAAGATAAATTATGTATGTGAATATCTACATCTGATCGTTTACAGTGCTTAGTTTTTCTAGTTTGATATACAGGTTAATAATATTTTAACGGCGATATGATACATGATTGGACGATTCGGAACTGACGATTCATCATACGGCACTGAGTAGCTCAGCAATCTTTCTTTTTGGCGCATTCGTTGATTTAATAACCAATATCCTTAACTCCTACACTGCACTTGGATCCACGGCTGTAGGAACGACGGGTGACTAAAATGCATCAATATTATGAAAACAATGAGTGACTAACCACGTGTTTTGAGAAGTACTAAGCATGCGCCGGAAGTGGTGTTTCGGAAAACACGAAATTGTGAGCTACTCGTCTTTGTAGGGGAAGTTAAAGGTTCTCATCGCTCAAAAGAGCTCGCCAAGTAGTTAGAGTAATGCAAACATGATATAGTCTACCAGAACCATCTCATGGCATTCCGGATGCATGTAAATGTAGATAACAACAAACTTTTTTGTTTAATAGATGTTCGAAAAGGGACCATTGCTAGAGTGATTAATGATCCCCTTGTACGGCAGACAAAACCATACTTAATGTACTAATGAGAGAAGAATCAACTGGAAAGAGCATTATTTTCAGGTAATTCATAAAAAACAATCAGTAAAACCTAAAACATTTTGTTTTGTTAACAAATCATTTGATGGTCAATACACAGTAAATTTATATATTTACAAATGATTTAAAAAACATCTGAACATCACTAAAATGAAAAAATAATATCAGCTAAACAGATTTTGACAATTTTGTGTGTGTTTGAGTGAATCAGAAGATCAATTGTAAATCATATTGTTTCATAAATAGAGCCAACGAGCGTTACTGACTACTTAAGATGAGATCGAGATTACGATAGATTTCATCGTACAATGGCTTTCATCGTATTTTGCTTGATCAAAACTCCTAACAAAAAAAAATTAAATGTTAATGTTGATAAATTCTAAAAAATCCAACAAACACATGAGTCAAATGAAAAAAAAACAATGAATGACTTAGAATAATTTGATTCTATCACAATATTCTTAGTCTTCTAATTTGTGAAAGTAAATGGTAAAAGCGGCTAGGAGCTTCAAAAGTTTTTCTTTTGGACCACAATCACTTGGCGAAGGCTACTGTCACTCTGTATATTTGTTGCATTTTATCAGACCAGCGGGAATCAGCGAGCGTCTTAGTTCAATGTTAGATAAGTGAAAAGGACAAATAAACGATGCAATGGTAACTCGCGTTGCGGTAATCCTTATCCGGTTGTGTACAGCTTTGAGCGCGTTGCAATGTGGTCCCGGCATGTAGCACATTATAAACGGTTACCAAGCATCTCGATTGTTTCTATGGGGAGCGATACATCACTTTGGGAAGTTTACTGAAAGAAGGAAGCTATCACCTGAAAAAACAGATGAACCATTTGATTTATTGGACGTTTTTACGGGAACTTATTTCTAACGGATGGTGAAGTCAAAGCTTCTGAAACTATTACATGGAACCTTAAAATCATGAATGCCATGAAAACAGAATTTGGTTAGAAGGTATTTAAATCAAATATGAATGCCACATTACCATTTTCAACATTACTGGTAGCCTTTTTACTAACATAAATGCTTAGGAATTTTGCGTTGCATTAATACCGCAAAACGTGACAAGAATAATTTTAATATTTGACATAATTCTATCTGCTCGTGATTTTTTTGTGTGTCTGTGTACGGACGAAAAAATATAAATTGAAAAAATGAAAAGTAATGCACGTTTAACGTATGTAGCCGGATGTACTACGAATGTGCTAGACTCATTTTTGATTTGTTAATGGCTTCGGTTCTCCCACATACCCTGACCGACTGGCGTGATGATGTCAGTTCAACATGACTGTAGTGAATTGAAATACAACAGTGTTTTTAATGAAATATTACTGACTTACAAATCGGCAGCTGTTTACGATGAATCGAATATAGCTTTACAATGAAAAAGTATGAAGAAGAAGTCTCCGATTTGTATAAAGACCAAATAACAGAGAACCACTGTGATATAAGTATATATACATATAAATATATAGCATCAATTGGAGATAGATTTTTCTACATAAACTCCATAGCATAAAGCGCGTAATGGTTTAGGTTTGGCATATACCTAAAAGGAGGCACGCATTTTCAACATCCAATACCTCATATTACGTTACTGTGAAATCAAGACCCAGTTCAAACTCTTGAAACCTACAGCACAGAAAATGTTGCCATGCATGATCACCTTTCCAGGTCGTAGGCCCACACGGTTCAGTAATTTTAAGCAGCTGTTGAGCCATACAATTTGACATTGCTGCATTTTGTGCCTTCAAGGCCTTGATCGTTTTCCTAGGTTTCGGTTGTTGCTGGTATTTGACGAGAACCTTAGCGTTTCACATAAGTTATAGATTAATAGCTTGTGGCGTAAAAATGTGCACATTCTGAAGGTGACGCTGGTGTATGAGCTTGGTAAATGTATTTCAAGATGGTGCTTACTCTTTTTTACATATGTTTTAATGGATATAGGTAATGTTAGGTGCTATTGTTGATTTGTTTTTTTTTTAATTTTTTATATACTTTTATCGAACACGTAATTGATTTATTATTTTGAAAAATTTCATGCAATCAGGAAGATATACAACATAGAAATGAAAACATATTTTGAGTGTAATTTTCAGTATCACGAGATTCTAGGCAGAATTTGCTCATCAGGATAAAAGGATGAATTTACACAGGCACAGATTACGATCTGAATATTTCCTTGGGTTCGAGCCTGCATTGAAGATCTGCTGCTACCGCATAACAGCGGCTAGTGAATCGGTTAGTCTGCGAGGCTCGTCTGATGTGGAGATAAATAGTCCAGGACAACGTTGTGTAGCCTCTGTCGTAAATCATATCGCGAAGAGCTGGCTAGTTTCAATGAAACCGCTTCTCATCGAGGCAAGTAGCCTTCCCTCTAGTATTATAGCGCCTAAACGAGGATAATCTCATCCTCGAGCAAAAAGGCAGAGATGGCAGAGAAAATGCATTCACAGTGAAACAAAAATATGCACTGGATAAGGTAAGGTCATCGTGAACCGAATTGAATGAAATAGACAAGCTAGACAAGCTAGAAAAAGAAAGAGTAAAAGTAAAAGTAAAAGAGAAAAAGAAAAGTAAAAGAAAGAGTAAGCAAGAATACACCGGCTTATGAAGTTTTCCTTCCATCAGTTGCACATTTTTCATTTCATTATCAATTTCGCTATAAATGTGGAACCTTTTATTTACATTCAATGAATGATCAAAACGTGAGTGGATTAAATAGCAAAGCATCAAATCATTCGTATTTTGCTACCGTCTTCTGAGCACAATTTTCGCAATATACGGTAATGTCGATTTGTACAAATTTTTGATTTTTTATCAGAAATATACTACATGCTTTAAGATTGTCATACAATATGCCATGCCTAATCTCGTCTAGCTCGTGTTTAATAATCAATTAGTATACACATTTTAGGATTCTTTTGCACAATCAATGTACTAATTAAACTAGATATAAGTTGGGTTAAATAATTTACTTCCTCTGTGAGTGTTTGAAATTGAGATTGGTTATAAGATATATTAAGTGTGATAAAAGTTGCTATATTTGATAAATTACAAGTTATGCTTGTTTATTTATTTATTCAACAAAGTTATGCTAATAATAAATAACAATAAATTTTGTTATCTTATGAAACATACACATTTTGTTATCAATAAAATCTTAAAATGATTCCTAACAGAGTTAGTTTAATTGCCCGTTGTTAAGAAAAATATACTAAACAGTTTCGCTTGGTTCCAATTCCACAGAGACTGTGGCGGTCCCATTCACAAGGCATTGAGATCAATTGTCCATTACGACTGGTTTGATTTCGTCTCAGTGTATTTAATATCATTTTCTCGAAGAGAAAATGGCCTAATAAAATTATGAATTCGATTGCTTCGATCACATCCTTTATGAATAATGAAAGAATAGACCCGGAAATACTGAAATAAACGTGTCGCGCCTTGCATCCCACAATGGTACTAATAAAGCACGTGTGCACTTTATACCCGTTTGCATTTCAACTTTGTCTACCGTTCTTATTTATAATCTCACCGAGGGAGAGTTTGTTCATTATTAACATTCTGATTTGCAATCAATGACCATCGTTAGGCTGGAAGATAGTCGTTGCTTGCAACAATTCTTATGAGAGTGTGGCCATCTCAGCCAACAGTCGGCCGAGTGGAATGCATCGGGTACGTTATATATTTTGACGAAATCGGTTTGGAATGATTGGGTAGTTTGGGTAGTTTGTCTATCGAAAGATCCTTCATAGATACGAAATCGAGGTATTTGATGTGGCTAATTACCAATGAATATTAAACTTCCAAAATTATATTCATAATTTATACAATATAGTTTTACTGATGATTTAAGCATATAATTGTTTGATTTGGAATATACAGAAAAATACAGAGTATCTTTGTTTTTTAATTAGTTGCCCTCTACTTTTATAGCTAAAAAAGAAAGTAGCTAACAGTAGCCACCAGACAAATTAACAGTCATTTGTATGCTATGTGATGAATATTACAGAAACTGAACACTAATAATCGTAAATCGCAAAAAACTAACAATAAGCAATGGGGTTCTAGTGGGAATAAAATCGTGTCGCTTGACGTAATGCTTCCTTGAGAAGGCGACCGCAAAAATAACTGCTACCGTTCCGATGCATTAAAAGACGATGATGCCAACCGATCAGGAAGCTACGTGAGCTGTGGTAGCAGAAACTAATAAAAATAGTTTCACGTTCGAACTAGCCCATCGTAATGTTTCTTTCAATGACCAAAAGGAAACAAAATGGTGGCGGAAAATGTTTTGGGCTGCCACAGCGTTTACATACAGCTAACCAGCTTTGCTTTCAGGACGCTGCTGTGCGACAGTTTGCTGCTGCGATGAAATTAGCATTGCGACATTGGTAAACCGGACATGATGGAAATAACTGCTAGTGAAATTTTATTCAAGCCCATTTGTTGGTACAAAGCTTCTCCGAGAGAGTATTTTTCCTATGTGAAGAATGGTATCGAACAACGAATGGTAGTTATTCTGTTTCGAATTGTTCAAAGGTAAACCAAAATGCCGATCGAATGACTCTTTGGCCAGTTCCAAGGTGAATTATTTTCTTTTAATTTATTTTGAGGTTTTTAGAGTAGAACAACTCACGTGCAAGAGAGAAGGTTGTGTGAGAGTACACTCAAGGTGAAATGAAAGAAGTATTCGGAAGCTATTGGATAGAAATGTTTAGTACCACAACACCTCAATAATTCCATCTTGTCAGCAGTGGTGGTTGTGAATATATACCTTTGCCCGTGTTGCATGAGAAATGCGTGCAACTTAATTCATACTCTGGATAATAAACATTATAGTCTAAATAAAATGTTTTGAGAATCCTAACTCAAGGTTATGGACTAACATGCGTGTAAATCATACGATTTGATCAACTGAATTGAAGACACTTAAACTAACACAAAAAATATTATAATATTAACAATATTGAACTGATTTTATAAGAGTTAGTTTAATTATTTTATTCATAAAAAATCATAAAAATGATTTTTTAATCAAGAATTTACAATTTAAGCAACAAGCTATTCCCAAATCAAAAAGATTGGTCCGGTAAGCATACGTGGTTATTAGATACCAATTTGAGAGTTTAATTAGACGGTACAATCGTACAGTTGGAGTTCTTCATGTGGTACAGTTCCCTTGGTTCGTTATATTTTTCATGGTAAACATGATATCGTTTCATTATCGATTTTTGAAATTACAACTTTGCTGCATTCGTCAACCATTAAAATCACATATATTGTTTGGCCAGTGATATAATTATGAATTCAAAATATAGTTCTGCCTAGGGATATGGGCCATGCATAAGGCAAACAAATTTCAGAACAGTAGTTGTGCTTTTACATCCATTTAAGTGTTTGCATACATGACAGTTGTCTGTATTGATATTTTCTGGCTTTAAAACAACATCCGTATTTGGAGACTGCTGGTATTAGTCGTAAAGGATTATCAAATCTGTGAGAATTTGAAAATTTGAGCTCTATTTTGAGAGCTCAGGAATTCTCTGAGCATTTGATTACTTACTGTGTAGTTTGCGATATTAAAATAGACACATTCAGTTCATTAGCAGGCTTTATTTTTTGCCTGGGTGAAGTTTAGGACAGAAATTAATAACCATCTATTGTAATTTATCGAAAATTCCAAATTATTTACAATAATCCCATTCAGATATAC
>NC_064877.1:52078146-52085646 GCF_943734665.1 Anopheles aquasalis
TCACTTATCCATGTCTCAGTGAAAATAGTGAAAAACGTGTTAACAGTAAAAGTAATTGTATAATTTGTAGTTTTGTAGTTTTGTCCAAAAATAACACAGAATACGAGGACAATATTTGAGATGATGTACAACACATTCATTCTAATTGCTTATGCAATCATCGTGCAGTTTATGCATGAGCTGTTGCAGTTTAGAGATGAAATGTCGAAGTTAGTTTACTAATGATATGCTTACAACTAGCGATCACACTACCGAGATTTGTTGCTGCTAGCTAGTGAGGAGTGAGAGGGAAAGTTAGTTAGGATCCTTTTTGCTAATTGTACCCGCATGCAGAGAATATACCGACATTATCGAGAATCACTGGGATGTGCGTATTGACATATCAACTTCCAGTCGCTAGTGTTGGTTTGGATTTGCTGGTAACGACATTTTGCAAACCCATGCACACTGTTATTTATGCATCTACTCAAGGAGCCAGAAGCATCTTTCCAACCAAACGTAAATAAATCAAAATGCAAATGAGAATGAATTTAAACCCTTCCCTCTCATGCATTTTGATACGCAGATTTACATTGCAAGATGAGAGAAATCAAATAATTAGTTTCCATGTAGATTTCGATCATTCCCACATTCGTATGCCTTATATTCGTGTACTTCTTCATGCTCGTAGCTCCTCTTTAACTGTAGACTGTCCTTTAGTCTTGTATGAATACCCTATTTCACTGAAGATAATTCTCATTTAGACACCATTTAAGATGTATGCGCTTGTTGACGATGATGTTTAGAGTAAAGTTATTGCTAGGTGCAGTAGTAAGTTCGAAATGACATAGAATAAATAGTCGTGCTGAGAATCTAGCTAGCTAAACTGACCCTTTGGGCTTCAAAAGTCACGCATATAGTGGATGGAAGTTATCATCCCCTCTTGACAGCAATGAAGGATTACGATGTAAGGGATACTGCTCCTGAGCATCCCCTATGTTGGGCAACAATTTGGTATCAGTGTGCTGGTTGTCCTGGTGATCCAAAGTTGTTGAAAATCTTGTTCTGTCTCGACATAACAACAGATTCAGTTTGTTAAGCCATGATACTGAACAAATGACTATAACTCTATGGACGGAATAGTGTGCATCTGTTTGCATAAAAGGTGACAAACAAATGGTCAATGGCGGTACCTTAGTTAACTTCTAACCCCGTACAAAAGGCATTTCATTTACATTGTAGAGAGTAGGATTAGAAGGACAAAGACATGTTCCTCGCGTTGGTAACTAATCAACGATATAAGGTAGTTTGCAGTGTCTTTAGTTCGGTGATGGTATGTTATTTGGTTGGTTGGTTTTTGGTATCAACCATAAACGACGGTCAACCTTAAACTATACTCTTCACTGTTAATATGAATAAACCAAACATATATAGTTACACTCGATGTAAAATTGATCTAACTCTTTAACTGCATTTGATATTTCATCTGTATCGTCTGTATTAATTTATATACTGATGTTTAAAGTGCAAGGATGAATATGGATCAAACAAATGTGTTGAAAATTTAAAAAATGTAATAGACTAAATTTTCGATTATGTAATGGTGCACGAGGATGTTGCAGTAAAGAATGGCAAAAATAGATAAAATGTAAAATATTTTCAACACTGTTTTATAACGTATCATTCTAATACTGTTGAAATGAACATTGAATAGACATATAATATGCAATGGCTAATGTAATATGCTCGTCATTCATATTTCTATGATTTTAACGGTGGTTCTTGCACTCATCATCGGCTGTTGATGGAATTGATGTCAATCAACGGCAATCGTTTTCCGCTTTCTACGCTTTCTAGATGGCATTTTCTTCTGTAACTAGCGGAAGGTTGACGGAGGGTATTCGATTCCAGTCCTTTGTTAAAGCTAAGCAAACGTAAAGTCCAAAAAAATCTAAATACCGTATAACGTGATGCAAGGCAATAAAAATCATTCCCATTCTACTAGCTTCAGAAAAAATGACAGGCAAAAAAGAAAGCCATTCTCTTCGCAAAATATTCCATAAAAAATACATCGTTTGCTAGACTTTGTAACTTTGTTTTGCTCAGAACACCTCTGCAAGGGCTATTTAGAAAGGTAAAGTGCTTGTATTGCTTGGTTTTCCTATAATTGATCATTAGGCGAAGTTTTCCAGAACGCATTTCGCGGCTGCTAGCCTAGTGTCAAGCTGATGTTATTTTGAACGTACTCTCGGCTAATGTTTTTTTTAATATAGAATTTCAGCAATTTTATTTTTGAATCTGGTGAATGAGGCCAAAAAAATGGAAAATTGACCTCGTTCGAGTCTTTGAGTCGTTTTATACGAGGTGAAAACATTAATAAATGAACTTCAAGGGTCAAGAAGAGTGCGTCTAGCTTTACCATTTGTTTCTAAAACTTATTTTGAAGAATCCAGCGTTCAATGTGTAAGTAATTAGAACGGTTTCTACGAATGTAATCAAATTGGTAATTACTTATTTTCGTTTTGTTATGTACTGGTGTTTGTGATAATATCGGTTCATTGCTTGGAGCGCCTTGAGTCTTTTTAGCAATTCCTTGCTATTACTTTTGATCGACAGTCACAAAGATTTCGGCTAGTAACTTATGCAAATCTTTAGGGTGTATTTTTGATTGAACTTTGCTAAACACTTGTGTTTTTTTTTTCCATTCAGTCGGGGGGAGCCCGTATCGTATTCAGCATAATACGGCCCCGCTTCCCTCACTCTCAGCCCCTGGGAGCTTTACAATTGTTTTGCCGTAGAAACACTTGTGTTCCGTAAAAACACAAAAACGTAAAAATGCAAAATCAGATCATTCTATCGGATTTTACGAGTGTAATCTTGGAAGCGAATATGTTTAACTACGCCTGCTGCAAACGATACGTACGGGGATTGATTTCGTGTTCATCATAGAAATTAAAGGATTTTATGAAGAAATTATTCACATATGCTTGCACAGGATGGAGTGCTGGAGATTGTATCAATGCACTGTCAATTGGAATTGTTGTTTAGAGTGGATGGCTACTAGTGCTCAATCAATCAATCAGCGCTTATCAAATCTCAGTATCGCGTTTAACCGGTATCGGCTACAAACTAGGAAACTAAGGAGAGAATCGTGTAGATATTTTGTGAGTGGACGGCTTGTGATCTCTGGACGGTCATGTGTATACGAACTAATTTGCCATGGAACATTCTACTCTATGAAAGAAATAACATTAATCAATGCTACCGCCTGGTCTATCGGACAGGAAAGAATTGAGCCACGCGAATTGGAATTGATTATCCCCATGAGTCATCGCTACACAATGGCGACGGAAAATGGTCTATTATGCAACGCCCCTGATGGAGCTTACCATCGTTTGGTTCTTCAAAGAGATGAGAGCTTGGTATTCAGAAATAGATTGGGCGTGGGAAATTGTGATATTCCTTCCTTCTTGTCGCGGTTGGCGTTTGTACAAGAAGCCCAATAGAGAAATTGATGGCTACATTAGCATTTGCTTCATGTTTGCCTGCTAAACAAGACTAGAATATAATTCCGTGAAGTAAGTTCAGACGATGAAAAGTCATCGAGTGTGTTAAAGGATGCCTATCTTACTGTTGCAGTTTCCGTTGTTGGCAGCATGTTTTCTTCCACGACGTCGCGTTATGTCTTTGCTCCGCATGATAAACTCTGCACCAGATCCCCGTAGCATTGTTAGTGAGGCGACAAAATCATTCGTTGCCTAACTAGGTTCTCGGTTGGAATAACAAAATGTTTCCGTGCCTCATCCTTTCCAAGAGCAAAGCAACACTATTAGCGTGCACCTTGAACAACCATACAAACCGTGATCAGCTTCTCGGTAATCTATGAAGTGTAGCAGAACCATTGGTGGCTCCTTGCGGTATCGCTTTTCGTTACGAAAGGTATCAGAGCGTTGCGTCGAAAATTCTCATCCACGCAACGCTTGTGGGTTCCTAGAACCTGATTTGACATCAAACTTACGACGTGATGTAATAATGTTAACATGAGCCGTAATGTAGAATAAATATTCATCCCTTCTTTTTTCCGCTCCCCGCTACCAGCGTGGAAGGAAGAAATTCATTTATATTTATCACACAATGTCCCCATCGCCCTAATGCGTCTGAGAAATTGAGCGATAAATTCATAAATTTTGAATCAACAATAATGGTAACAAGCTTTTTCACGACGATTATCCATTTAGTTCCTGCGATTGAAAAATGCCCAAGGTGGAAAGAGAATATCAATGCTAGTTACTTGGCTTGTTTAAAGGAAATCTTAGACATTTCTTTATTAACTCATTTGTTAATAATTTTTGTTGTACTGGCTTTAACAATAATTATAATAGGTTTATTCGTAGGCTCAATATAATAGGTTGATAGTAGCTTGATTTTTGAAATTTGATACATTAGCAATGCAAAGAAAAAACTGAAATTCCTCCAATGTTTGAACTGCAACTTTGTCCTCCTGTTTGGGAGTAATTGTTTGAGTAATTGTCAATTGCTAAAGGTAAAACCAGTGTGGAACGAAGTCGGTATTCTTCTAGGCTTTCATGGTTGTCATTGAGTATTTAACACTGATTCCGACCGGGTGATAACAATCAAGCTTACACTTAGTTTTATATCAGCTAACGGTTCTGACGAACAAAAGCAACGAAAGTGATGCTCGAAAGAAAGGACCAACGTCCTGTCCGCATGTTCATGCGCTGACGATTCGAATGGCATGCACAAGCAGTGAAATCGTTAGAGTAAGTCGGCAAATTGTTGAGGGTTTCAAAGGCATGCCAGAAAACGAAAGAAGTACGAATATGTAGCGACGGTTGTTGGAGTGGAGTGGAAATGACAATAAACAAACATAAAAGAAACACATAGCGGACAGAACACGTTGAACACGAAATAAAAGCGTATCACAAGTCCTTTGGTTGGCGGCACGATCGGCCCTCCGGATAACCGACGGTGTTGAAATGAAATAATAGAAAACAATAACAATAACAAGTGTAAAAACACTTGGACACAACTGCAGTAATGAGATTTTACAGTTATACGGCTCATTAAAGGGGTATTAACACTGGTATATCGACTAGAAGGAGGTACTCAACATGAATCTGCCTAAGGCATGTGTGAGAATCCATTCTCTTCATATCATTTGTAACGAAAGATATGGTTTCTCTGCGTATTCTATGCAGATGATATCTCTGTTTTCTCGCCAAGAAAGTGCTGTTGATTATTTTACGCAGGTCATGTCAGCAATTTTGCGAAGTGCGTCGCGAACTTATTAAAACAAGATTTGGGCGAATTAAATACATTCGTTTGATGTTGCGTCGATGTTTTGTGATTAACGATCTCAAAATTATTCCTAGTAACCGCTTATCAGAGAGGAACGAAAGGATTGCTGATCTAACGTTTCTGGGTTCTTAATGCTATTTGTGAAAATTAAAATACTAATTTTAACATATGCTTAGATTTTTGTATTACTTTTTAGTTTATAAGTCATACATGGCGCTTTACGATTAATTCGTTCGAATCGATCTATTTAAAGTACTAAGCTAATAGGTTGCAACAGCAGTATTTGTGTAAATACATTTATGTAACATTATTTAAATACCAAGCCTGTTTTAAACTTTAGTTTTAACAACTAAATTTCAGTTACTGAATAAATAGTTTTTCGATTGATTTGTGCATTTCGAACATTCTGTCTTTTTCCCTGAGAACAAACATGTGATTCGTTTGCAGTTGTCACGAACATGTTTACCTTTGAAACTAAAATGAGTATCCATGAGCTAACATACGCTAGAGGAAGTGCTATTGAAAAGTGCAACGTTCATGGCAGATGCCTTCCTGAACTGACTTGAGATATATTTGAGCAATTTTATAAATGTTTGGTCGCTCTGTAACGATAAGAACACGGTAAGCATTAATTCCTACAGCTGAAAAACCGTTACATTTGATTTCTTCTAGTTCCTCATTTGGAACACTACAGCACATGCGCACCAATGGTTAGTGTACGAAGAAATCTCGCAGAGAAATTCAAACCGTGAGTGCCGTCGAACACGCGACATTGCATTTCATCCGTTGGTTTCTAACGAAAACAGCCCAGTCGTTCGGTGATGGTTGTGTCGATTGGTACCATTAGTTGAGCATTTGTTTGGGGTGAAAACTATGACAAAACCTAAATGCACTGCGCCCTGATTCGCCGGTTGTTGAAATAGAGGGAATTCCAGGACGTTCCCGTGTGTGCGGTTTGTTTACGTGAACTATTTATGCTTTGTGGTAGTCACCACTCGGTGACGTTTAGTGCTGTATAAAGGAAGAAAAATCATCATTAAAGTTTGTGACTGTTTTGCCATGGTTTAGTCACGAATACGAGAAATTACCCGCGCGGCGATTTTTGACTGTGTTTTTGTGATTCTAGCAACAGTGGGAAAACCCCTTCTTGGATATAATTTAACTCATTCGGTTGTGGCAAGTGGGATCATTTGCTTTGTACGACATTCGGCCTTTCTCACAACATCAATGAACCAAGCAGACAGTCGGAGTGTTTGTGTGGAAATATTAAATTACCAGCGTAAACTAGTGTTTCCTTCGGTTGGGGAGGCGAAATCGATTATTGCAATGTATTTGCTTTCAGAAAAGTGTCGCCAAGTTCTGTACTCAAAAAATGAAATGAATCTAATACGATTTCTAAGCCACATGGTGCACGAACTGAAAATTGGAAAGGAATATCAATTCACTCACGTGTTACCAATTTTCTAGTGTTTTGGCATTATCAGATACCCCCACCGGAGGATCTTCTGTACGCACGCACGTACAGAACACATCACATTCTCGATAAAAAAGTTTACCTCCGTTGCTGAAATTGTAGCTAATTTCAATTCTCTTTCCATAGTGGAACGGTACAAGAATGGGATGTAAATAATTTATTGGGACTGGTGCCACAGAGTCTGATTGTCGAAGACGAAAATGGAAGAGGAAGTGATACACATAAACCTATAAATTGATCTATTGCAATGACCTGATGAGTTTCTTCTACAAATTATGTTACGGATTGAAATTTATTTGGAGCGACGAGCTCATATCGAGAATTTTGAGGTTTTGTTATACTTTCTTTCACTACAAAGAAATATTATTCTTGAAAACACTCAACAATAATAGTTTAATTTACCAATTTAAAATTTTCGCTAAATGAACTACGCATTATGACTGCAAAAAATAGCATTAAACTAGCTTGTTATCATTTAGTAAGTGCAAATAAAGGATAGTAAGTTTTAATCCATCTAGAAGATAGCATGAAACCTACCGCAAAATGCAATTTGTTTGCACTTGTTAAATTGGAAATTATTTGGGCACGATTGAAATATTCAAAAAGTGCGGCAGTTATGAATAAGTTCGGAGGTTATTGGCCAGGTGTTTGTATCATACAGTAGGGCGATGCAACATTTGATGCAGTAGATGTTTCAATTGCAGCTAGTTACCGTAGCACTTTCTCAT
>NC_064877.1:52090646-52095646 GCF_943734665.1 Anopheles aquasalis
TTCCGGCGAGTATTCAATTATTTCGTTTCAACGTCGATTTTCATTAGGTGTTTTAAACACACCACTATACGGTTTAATAAATTGTCAGCTGCATGACGAGTCACTTATGCTATCATAGTTGTGCCATACCCACGAAGATTCCACCAGCGCTATCATGAACCTTCTCATTTGGTTGGTGATTTAATTAATAATCAACGAAAATGATTTCGTTTCTACGTCCGATTATACTGAATTTAATCGCACTTGGTATGTTGGCCTATACAGCGACGAGAATTATCGCAATATGCGCTTATATTTCTTTGTTCGGTATTTACTAAAAGTTGAACTCGTAATGTCTGCATCAACGGACCGCATTTCCCTTACTACATTCTATGTATTTGTCTGTTGTTTCTTTATAGTCATAACTGATCCAAAGTTCAGTTCACCGATTGCTAACGTCACTGCGGCTGTCGGGCGTGAAGCAACCCTCACCTGTGTAGTGCACGATTTAGGTGCTTATAAGGTTTGATTCTTTACATAAATTGTTTCTTAAGTCTTAAGAGTAGTATTTCTTATGTTAGAATCCTATATAAGCATATGTTCAGGAATTATTTTGGATTTTATAATTCATTTTGTATAGTTTTTGTTTTCGATTTTTTGTTATTGATTTTTGGCAAGTGAAAAAACATGTGTAGACATATTATAATGTGCCAACGAAACCCATATTATGAAGCTTTTGCTTTCCATCTCATCGTAACGACGATTTCGCTTCTCTTTCTTATAATCTACTCCACTCAATTCAATAAAACAGGTAGCATGGCTGAGAGTTGATACACAGACAATACTCACGATACAAAACCATGTCATTACGAAGAACAAGCGCATCGGAATCACGTACACTGAGAAGAAAACTTGGCAGCTTCGGATCAAGGACATTCGTGAAACCGACCGAGGCTTTTACATGTGCCAAATCAATACGGATCCAATGAAAAGCCAGATGGGTTATCTGGATGTCGTAGGTAAATATAAACTTGATTCTCGCCCAGGACAAAGAATTGGTGGAATTGCATAAGATCAGGATGTGAAACGAGTGTTGAATTTGATCTGAAATCATTCGATGTAGATTGCATTTGATACGATTGATTATCCTGGTGGGGTAGTAGTAGAGGATAATTAGTTTATGCTCCATAAGCATTTCGCGAATCGCACAGCTTGTTGGAGATATTTTTCAATGAAGTGACCTTGACGAACAGTTGTCCTTGTGTGTTTGTATCTTATGCCCGCGAGGTTCTATACTGATTAAAAATACGGAAAATTATAGCAAAATAAGGAATCATGTTGCCCCTTTCCCCGCATAGCTGTCAAGTGTATTGTCGATGCTCTTTTGCTGGAAGGCGATGCGATTTTTTGAATGCAAAGAATGGCAATTAAGAATGGAAACTCATTGCATATAGGTCGCTATTTCTATGCGGCGAATTACTGCTCGCAGTCACGAAATATTTAAATTGGTCACCTTCAGCTATCGATATGTTGCGGTCTGCATCCGCTAGATGTTTGTTGGAGCAATGTGTGAGTAGGGCTAGGCATAGAATGAACAGCTAGAAAGCAAACAGCAGAACCGTACAGCAGCATAAAAACAACAAAAACAAACAAAAACACATAAATAGTCGTTAATGCTTCCGTCTTGCAGCAAAGGCTGTAAGATTGAGGCATCACATGTCTCGGCTGCAAAGAAACAAAGCATTTGTTTGCAGGGTATGGTCCGGATGCGAGTGAATGACGGTGTTTGACTGAAATTCGCTCTTTACTACGAAAAGGCTCTTTTGCGTGTATGGCCAGAACGAGAACGGAACGGGGAAAAACTGATGGGGGGTTTTATGATTTGCAGGGTGATAACATTGGTGCCTCAGACTCAATTGACTATAATTGCATCGTGGGCGCCAGAGAACTGCATACCAAATCAGTTCAACTGGCTTCGTGTGTCCCATACAAATATCTGAGTAGATTCGCCTATTGAATAGACAGAATAAAACAGTTTTAAACAAATAGAATCGCTTATAACAATCAAAACAACAAGGGACATAGGGAAATACAAAGTGAAACTTCAACATTGTAAAATAAAATATGCATCTACAGTTCCTCCGGATATTTTGGACTATCCAACCAGCACGGACATGGTCGTGAGGGAGGGAAGTAATGTTACGTTACGTTGTGCAGCTGTAGGTTCCCCAATCCCAACCATACTTTGGCGACGGGAAGCAGGTGAAAACATATCACTACAAGACGGAGAGCAAGGTGAGTACTTGAAATGCATAACTTGACCATGATTTATTTTCGTGTTTTTGCTGCTGCATATTTTGTTTTTGATAACTGGCTTTCGGGATACTTAAACGGTAATTGTAAAACCAGGAATGTGTTGCGTTCAACCATCTTCCATATGGTTACTACGATTGTCGACTGTGGAGTCGAAGGTCTACTCTAAATTTAAACAACACGAGCATTTTTTTATGATCGGGGTCATCAAATTGAAAACTTTTCGCTTCCGTGTTCGTTGGTTTGCGAAAAGATGAAACGTACTTCCAACCTGGTAGCAGATCTGTAGCAAACGGTGTAAATGGTGTCGAAACGGAGAAATTACAGTTAAAAGTAAGGTGAGTTAAACAGTATCGAAATGAAACGCGAGCCATACCAACAACAACAGTGCCGCCACTGGTAGCGGTATCGGCGGAATCGAGATGTAAAGCAATGATATTTGATGGGCTATATAATTTATGGGCCTGTGATGCAGGCGTGCCTCAAGTTTGTTTGCTCAGAGTGTTTTATTTCGTTTGCAAAAACCCATTGCAAACCACCCTCGCTCGATGAGCAGCCTCCTCCTTCGTTCAGTCAATCCATTGCGGGTAGTGAGTGATATACGATTGAATGAGATGAGTTTAATATCAATAATAGCTCGTTCCAGTGTGGAGTGGTTTTTCGATTGGAGCTGCTGTGTGCTCGGCGAACTGAAGCGACAGGAGCGTGTTGGTTTGAACTTTTGATCCAAACTCCCTTTGGATGAACCCCAGGTCTAGGGTACCTGGAGCAATTCGGTCAGTAACAACGCAGTGCGCTTGGTGTATTGAAACAACCGGGTGTACCACGCATGCACTGTTGCAATCAGGTTGAGACTGATTTGATTGAAAGTGATGTCTCAACAGCTGGAATGAGTTGGAGAGGCAAGCTAATCGATGTCAATATGCTTCACAAAACCAAAGTTCCTACCAGTGTCCAACCCAAGGCCTTAACGAGACAGCACCAAATGAATAATTCGTGTGACAAGTGCGACTGAAGCGTGCCGCCAAACCTTGCCAAACCATGCCAAACATGCCGGATGATACGGACTAGAGCAAACAGCGAGAACTGGTTGGCTATGGCATCTGGTGGTTAGGAAGGTGGTGGATGGAACGCCAATCGCATAAATGAGCTAATTCGCCATCGACATTTGGGGAATAATTTTCCCATTTTATTGACATCATGTTCGATGAAGCTATTCCGCGATATTCATAGAACCTTTGGAGCCTATGCACTTAGTATCGCGTATAGCACAATACACAATACGAGTGTTTACGGGACTTCTGACATTTATTTGTTTTACATACAAAATAAGCATCCTTCGCGAAGCGATAGTGATACTTGTCGTCGCAGGAAGCTAAGCAAATATGTGCAGACATCGAATCTGTACGAGTTTTCCTGCTATTTCCAACTCTCAACCATACGTTTCGTTTATCGCAAATATTTGCTCGCCTTCTGAACCAGTGCCGGAGCTTGTTCGTCGCATTTTCCTGATATTCAAACGTTTCTCATATACCAGCAATTGAAGGAGTCTTAGTTCCACCAACTATTAAGGGTGCAAATTTGAGGCCTTGGTTGATTCATCTTTCGTTTGGTATCATCATAACCGCGTTGTGTTGTTTGCGGGCGATTGACAGACACCAACAATGCCTTAACTTCAGCGGTAGCGAATCATTTGACCCCTCGTCTCTCGATCAAACAAATCAAATTAAGGCCTGGCAAATTCATTGAGTATGAAAAAGAGTTCCTATCCCAGTGATCCTATCCGATGCAAAAGTTAATTAATTGGTTTTTTTGCAGTTCTATCCGAAATCTCATTAGTTAATTTAAATCAAACAACTTTGTTTTCAATATTACTCAAACAGTTTTTAAGCAACACGTATACCCGCCACTATGTCAACTATGCTGATTACCATGTTCATGCTGCCATCGATTGTTCAATACAGTGGTAGACATTCGTATAGCCGCAGGTAGTTTTTTCGAGTTTTTTTCTCGTTTCTCTCAAACTAGCCGATCTTTTTTCATTTGGAATAATACAAAAGGTTTATTTTATCGTTGTTTACAACACATATTGACGAAAAACGAGTAGGACTTGTTTTCGAGAAAATATGAGAAAATTTTCAAATTTCACATGGACATTCGTATAGCCGCACCTTATGAAAAACATATTTTTCAAATAGTTTTTACGAAGCAATCTGCAAGTTGGTATTTTTTATTACTGCCTACATTTCTAACAAATCCAAAACTATAATTTGCCATGGGTTCCGATAAGATTTAATGGGTTTGCTATTCAATTTAAGTGTAACAGTCGTCAATGACCTGACTTAAACTTGAAATATTTTTATTTTACCGATTTTTTTAAGAAATCAATCCAAATAAAAACCAAAACGCTTTTTTATGTAATTGCAATAAGAAATGCATACTACACACTTGGATAAAGGGATATTTTTGTCTCCAAACCATGCATTCAATTGTTGGTGAAAATTAATTGATATGTTATTGTCCTGTAATAAAAGGCTTCAATCCCCGATAGATGAATAAAAATGTCTTGCAAAGGCTCTGTTTACATCCCTGAATACATTTGAGTTGAAATTTAAAAAATGGAAAGCTGTACGTGATAAGAAAGATACAGCAAACATCAAACCCTCACCAACGATTTTTTGCTTTGACTTTCGATGTGGTATGGTGGG
>NC_064877.1:52103146-52120646 GCF_943734665.1 Anopheles aquasalis
AATGCATGTAATTTTTTGGTAAGAGGTGGGATTCATCATCACATCAAATGGGACCTGCTACATGACTGCTGGGTGTCACATGTGAACATGCAGGCAAGTTGGTAGAAAGTTCCACTGTGTCACATAGGAAAGGTAGCAAACTTAATGAAAAAGGCCCCGGAACTTAGAGCCGCCCTTTTCTTATCAACGCTCACCAACGGCAATCGTGTTATTGAGGTTTACAGTATGAAATCGTAGCGTCTATCAGCAATTTAATTTATATTTTTTTACGATGGTTTGGTACATCGTTAAAATTGATGGTCATATGGTGCATACAAATGTACGTAACAGAACATTTTTAAGTTTTGTTAAGAAATTTGAAAAAGAAATAATATGATTATTAAACTATTAATTATTAGAAAGAATAATATTTTATGCGAGTTTTTGTTTAGAATGTATTCCAAAAGCGTACACTCAATCAAAAAAGTTTTTTTAAATTGTAAACCAATTGATTTAAATCTTTTGACAGATTTGTTTTACCCGTAATCAAAGAATTATGCAAAAACAAAAACACTGACATTGTGATCGCATCCTGTTATATATTTTTTTAAATAATAGTTACAGTTAGGTCACAACTTCGCTATGATAGTTTGTGGGGCTTATGTGCAAACTTCCCTCATGTAACGCTAGTCCAGCCAAGGAAAAAATGTTGCCTGTTCCATTGCATGTTTGCATTCCAATGTCAAAATGAGAAACAGAAACACATTTTTTTTGTATTTCTTTATTCGTATTGTTTTGATATATTTGATATATATTGTGTGAATAACTTATGATTAATTTGCCTTTTTCTTAAAAAACCGCCTTTCCAGATAAACCACGAAAAGGAAGTAATTTCTACGAGAGCAACGACTTTATGGATGACGACATGGATAGCTCAAGCAAACGAAAAGGTACAGATGATTAAACATTCTTCCTCAAGTAGCCCCTCGACCATACTAATTCGAGATTTTTGTCTTTTATTTCATGCTCTACCAAATGGATAACCTTTCATATATTCGTCCCCGGTGGAACAGATTTAATGATAGGAGGAAACCGAAATGAGGACAGCTATGAATTGTCTACGTCCGGAATGAATAATGCTCCTCTCATGAACCATGGGATATGTAGTGCTGCATCATGTTTAATTTTATTTACAATAGTCTTTTTTCCAATGTCCACCATCCAAACAATATGACGCTTGCAATAGTTGCGAGTTAGCTATAAGTTTTGGAAAGATGTGTAAACGAATGTTTGTTTATCAAATTCGCTTAATTCATGCTTAGTTGTATTTGTATTGTACATGCGCGATTATGCAATTTAAATGCGAAAAGTCGGGGATTTGTTTGGGGAAAGATACACGACTATCAATGCGGAATTATTGCTACATTAGTCTATGCCGTATGAAATATGGGGAAAATGACTATAATATATACAAAATGTAAATATGCTCGATTACTGAACAGGAACAATACAAAGAATTTCAAAGACAAACAAAAGCAACATCGATACATATCCTTAGATATTAAATTCGTATGGCATGTAATTTATAAAACCAATAAAAAAGGAAACCTAGACAAACAAACAAAACGTACGAAAACTTTATCAAAACATGTATGCGAGCATTGATGAGGATTTGAAGCTTGTATATGATAGAAGAAGACAGAAATGGAGCATGGGAGACAAAGCAAAGCCTGCAGCTATAAACCAACTATAATAAATAGAAACTGTAATCCTGTATGTGCATGTGACGGTCAAGTGTTATACATATATTGTTTAAAGAAAGGAAATAAATCAAATAAGTTTAACACTTAATTACATGACAAATATGAATGATGTTTAATAAAAATTAATATACTTTGATAGAAAATAAAATATTGGCTTTTCTTCCAAGTAAATACTGTAGCTCGATAGTTCCACTATAGCTCGATAGATGTATTTTAAAACAAATATGGCGTTATGCAGTTACCCGTGGATGTGATTTTATATAAATTTCCTTCTGATTTTATTTGATGCTTCAGATTTGTTGAAGTGTAAATTCTACTGTGATGTATTTTTTTCAATAAATTGAAAGGAAGTGTGTAAGACAACATTAAAGAACGTTGATGTGACACGAACACGGTGTAATACGGTTAATGAAACGTCTTGTTTAAACAATATTGCAATAAATAAATAAATATTTTAATAAAACTTGTTGCAAAAATAAAGTTTTTGTGAATTAATCCTAGTCCTTTGAGGTAAACTACATGATTATTGTCGACATCTGTTCTCCTTGGAATTGTTGCTGAGCGGAATTAATTATTTTATTAGGACTATAACTTAGTTCTTTCGATTTTATATAAAAATGGTACCATTTTTTGGAGAAGGTACAAAGCTCCGTATGTTATGTCATATGTTTTAAGTGTCGAAAGTTTAAAGTATAACTTCTTTAGTTCGGGCTAACCAAAAAAATGAAAAAAACGTGCACCGTGTCGTGCACCAAGAACCTAAGGAAACGGGTTAAACTATTGATGGAGAACGTAATAATTGATCTATTTATCGCGAGCTCGGGCTAGAAAGCGGCAAAAAAAGAAATTACCGACATTTTAAACTGATTTTTCATTATGAACCCTTGACCATATGCTGCAAAACTGGTCAACAACTATTTACAAAAATTCAGATGAGTAGAACAATGACTGCTATTTTTAAACATACATGAGGCTGGACGAGTCGTATGTTTAAACAATGACTGGCAATGACAATTATGGCTTCATAAGACGAAGAGTTCTTTCGGCATGGAATTCGTAAATTACAAAAATATGGTAAACAGTAGTGGCCTGCGATGAGTCATATTTTGATCACTGGAACTATTTTTTTAATTAAGACTTAAAACAACTATCTTAGATTTTAGATGAATCGAAAAATCGAAAAATCTAAGTAAAAATAAAATAAACTTTTCCGCGTACTTTTCGTTTCGTACCAGGTGTATGCATATGAAACCATTGTTTTCATTCTAAAGCTATATCTACGCCAGATGGAGCTGTAAAGTCAGTCTAAGTGTTTTATTTTATTCATTAGGCATCCGTTAAACATAATCGGTATGCATTTTTTCTAATTTGACACTATAACAAATATTTTCATTATGACTAAAATAACAAGTTCCGTTCTCAAAAACTGCTATTCGCCGACATCGTTCCTTTTTTGCCTCCATCTCAAAAAATTGGAGGCCGATTATTATTATTGAAGGTTACGATGGGTATGTTCTTACTGATACACAGAGCAAAGTGCAATTTAAAAATTTTAAAAGTATTGATATAAATGAGAAAACCACCAACCATCGATAATGTTGGAAGTTATCAAATTGCAGGCCTTATTGGCCAAAACGGTTACTAAGGATCATTGCAAGCAACAATTAATCAATTTCGACCAGGACCAGGAAAAATCAACCAAAATATCAAAAAACCTCAAAATTGACCTATTTTTCTCGATGAATATGCACCGCCACCGGGCGGAATATCGGCCAAGGACGCAGTAAAAGCTACAATTGGTATCAATTACCATTTGCGGCTAACTCACCAGACTTGACTCTATCAAATGTACATTCATTTGCATCGCTGGGACAGGAAATGGCCGGGCAGCGCTTCCTTTTGATCGAAAATTTGGAAAAATGGATGGGTTTTGAAAAAATTGTACAGAATGGCGGTTTTTTAGGTTAGTCATCCTAAGATTGACTAAGATGTAGTTGAAATACATATGTAGCTAACCATTGCCATACCTTTGGAGAAATTTTTTTTCTCCATTTTTCAATAAAAAGCGTTTTTTTACGCAAATCAAAAAGGTCGGTTTCATATGAATACACCTGGTATTTAGTATTTTCTCTGTTTTTCAAACGAAAAGAAAACAAAAAATACATGTCTCTCAGGCCCAATTCTTTTTATTTCTCACAGCAACTCAAGCATGATTTATAAATCACCAAAAATCAACCAATTATTCAATATTTTAATTTCATTGGCTTTTATAATTGAACTCTTAACGGTTTTCATTGTCAAATGTAAAAAAAATATTGTCAAATGTGTGATATTATTGAATTTCTTTATCCGTTTGATTTATTAGTATGTTCACTACAAAATCTTTCAATACGGTTGTAGTACTTTAAGTATCTTTGTAGTTTTTCGCACTTTTCAAATATCTATTTTGCTATATTTTTGCTTCTTGATAAGATTAAGTTTATTTTTTTACGTATTGTCAGTTGAACTTTTAGAAAAATTATTAGGGTCTTAGTGTTTATTATTGTTTAGTAAACAATAGTAGATTCGCCATCTGGTGCTGTGGCATTTAAATTAGACAATTTTGTTTGAAATATGTTTAAATGAAGATACCACGAAACATCTTCTTCACGTGAACGCTTGATGATGTTTGAGTTATTGAGTTTTTTAAACAAGTGGTTTTCTGCTATTTTTAAGAGATTTAATTGAACTAATTGAACTAATCGAGTTGCTCCTAAGTTATATATAACGGATTATATAAGTTAAGTTATATACAACTGCCATTTGCATTTAAATGTTGTTTAATGAACATATTATTGGTTTTCTGTAAAGAAAGAGCGAATATTATTTTATATGGAATTTATTCTTATAATTATTCTAACTAATCATGCAATTCTTTTGCAATGGACGGAACG
Organism: Anopheles aquasalis; assembly: GCF_943734665.1. Taxonomy (NCBI): domain Eukaryota; kingdom Metazoa; phylum Arthropoda; class Insecta; order Diptera; family Culicidae; genus Anopheles; species Anopheles aquasalis. The sequence continues at coordinate 52,107,822 of NC_064877.1, forward strand.
GAATGTATAATTATATAAGATGTATGCAATAATTCATAAAGCTAAATTTATGATATTTGTTATTAGGTTATTTCGAATAGAAAATAGAGCGAGAAGTATTGCTTGGATTCTGTGAATCCTAAGCGTATTAATATAATTGGAAGCTTATCTAGCTTAGCTTACATGCTCTGGCAAATGACTGTCAGCCATACATCCAGCTCATTGTACGGACATTTGGAAGAACTGGCTCGCCTCTATGCAAATGCGTATGCAACAAAAGCCAAACAACGCAGCACATGCAGCTACAAATTAGACACAAACACCTCCACACATCTCCTTCTAATAAACTGTGTGGCGAATGATGATACTTGCTCTCTCTGTCCATTTATTCCCTTGACATAACTGTACCATAAATAGTTCTTCTTTATTAGCGCCAAAGAAAAAAAAATTATCTTGAAAAATCCGACAGCTGCTTGCATGATTGAAGAATGCTGTAACTCCAAATTGAAATTACAATGATAACATTGTAATAAAAATGGTTTAAAATAAATCATGAATGTTATCAAAGAATCAAAGAATAGTTGAAATTTAATGTTACTTTCAAATTAGAATATTCTAGTCTTGGTGTTTACACAAAAATTAAACACATTGCCCTGTTCGATTTATTTATGTTGTTAGGAGTAAAAACACTACATTATACTGAATTCAGTGATTCTAATGTACGACCCCGGTATTATTTCATTTCAATTATTCCCCGGTTTCCGCAATTATTTATGAATGAATGAAAAAAATATCTTATCCCAAAAAATACTCGTATTCTCCAGGGCCGCGTTTGATAGCCATAAAATCGTGAATATTGGTCATAATAGCCTAAGATGAAAAGCCATAGATTCCAATAAATAACGTAATCAATAGCTACGACTAAATCGTTCGATACAACTAGCTAACGAATCGATCGAAATGATAACATCACAATATGTTATCAGTTTTTGTTATGTTTATGCTAGATCATGGCGATTTGAAAGAGCATCGCTAGCATCCAACAACCTACATACTACTGCTGACGGGAAACATCCGTTCTTTATTCTTGTTTACTATACAAACATTTCGCACAGCCTCAACACTTTGCAAGTTATTGTGCAGTTACAAAAAAATACCCTCTTTTCCAGAACGGAAGCAAACGTGAACAACGGCATCACCATCTTTATGATAAAAAACGGTTCAACAAATTAGGATGTATGAAAATGTCTATAAAAAGGCGTATATAATTCTTGGATACGATTGATGAGGATGATGATGATGAGAAGAATATTCCATTCTAGGAAAATCTACTTGGTAATCATTGCTATCAAATGCATGAGCTATTATTTGGTTAAACAAAAGTATCATACTTCGCATGACCTAACTGCATCTATTTCTAATACTTTATAATCAAATATATTTCACCTATCTAATTATCTAAGCTGTATCACTGTTATACTCCCATTTTTATAGTTATTTCTATGTTTTATACAGATAAGGAATATAGTGACTGGGTAGCTATGTTTTGCTGCATTGTTTGAGTTTGTATTTTTCAAACGATTTTCTGATCGATGCTGGATTTGCAGTTTACTTGTTGAAAAGGAACGCTACGTTTCAAAATTACAAACAAAAATGAAAGGCATGATGTTTGTTTTACATTTTGTTCTTCCTAGCATACAGTGCTGCCAAGCGTTTCCTACTAAAATCCTGCTAACATACGCGCTAACCCATCATATTTCCATTTCATTTATTCATATCATATTTATGGTCCGGTGCGTTCAGATAACCTCCGTTTTTTTTTAATGTGTATATTATAATTTTGAGAGGATCGTGCTTTTCAATTCGCCATCCATACATGTTTTTTCATGTACGTTTACTTTGCCATCGATTTATAAGGTAGCTAGCATTTTTGGTGTACGTCAGCTGATTCAAAAGCTATGAACTTCAATATTGAGTTTTTATTGGTTTGGTTATGCTGACAAAGACATCCGCAGTATCTAGTCTAAAATCGAATAATTGCAATTAGTAACAGATCTCACGTGCATACTTACTCATCGAAGATAAGCTTCCATGATTTTGCAGCAGTTTAAATTAAATTCAACCTGAAAAAAGTAATAATTATCGTTCTTATTAGAAGAATAATATCCTTGATCAATATTTATTTTACATGTGTGTTTCTTCCAAAGACAATCACTTGTTCAATCGGAATTCTTAATCTTAAACATGCATCTGCAGTTCATCGTCTGAATACGACGATAAAGTCATAAAAATAATGGGAGTTAACTGGTATGTTACCAGTGATACAGCTCCGTCTTTAATACAAAACTAGTTAAAACTATTCTTACAAAGAAATCTACATAATACAACATATTGTGCAAAAATTGTGCTCTCAAGGGTGTTGAAACGGCTTAAATTTTGACGAAACATGTACTAATGGTCAAGAAGTTTCAATAGTTGTAGGTGGGACGGGAAGTCTGATAGTAATAAAAATAACTTAAGATCAATCCCCTTTTTTATAGTCAAGCAGCAAATTAAGATCTTTACTCTACATGTCTAGCCAATTTGAAGCTAGCGATTGATCAGATATGATAGAAATTGGTCAACAGAAGAAGTATTGTTTCTGTTAGTACAACGCAAAGCATCATGTGCATTTAATGGCTGGCCAGAAACTTCAAGAGCTTAGTTGAGATGTTCTGATGCATTCACAATGCAATTCAAACAAGGAAACAAGAAATAATCTCGACAAGGAAATAGCATCTTTTTCACGGATTATTAAATTTTCTTGAGTAGGAAATAATCTCCTCACCTAAAACTAATGAATTATTTTTCGCACAAACTGATATAAGCATTAAAACAATATGTTTATCTCCGGTAATTTTATCGTGCTTAAGCCAGCATTTTTGGTTTTCTGTCAATTAAGTCGTATAGTTTTTTACTAATAAAATAAAATTAAAATGAATGTAAAATTGAAAAATTGAAATGCTTTTTTGTGGCCCATTCAAAACTAGCACACTTGAGGACGGATGGATTCGATGCAAGATTAGCGAGCTTTGGTTTGCTTTCAGTCCGAGGTTTTGGTTATATTTTCTAGACCGATCCGGTTATTATATCTTATGTTAAATGAAGAACCCTTATCAATGGCAGCCAACTTATAAAATAGATACAACAGTGCACTTTTCTGCGAGCGCATCTAATGGCTACGAAGGGGACGAATCATCGAGCCAAACCGGGGAAATACGTAAGTGCCGTTCATAAGAACAGCTGAATTCGAAATAGAAGACATGTTCAATATAACTCAGAAACGGAACGGACTCAGACCATTCGAATCTAGGCACTAAAGAGAAAGACATAAAACATACCGCCGGCAATCGTTTTCGAAGATTGTCGTTAAGAAACGGTTTTAAATTCATTATTTATTTGTATTTCCTGGTAAGGTGTCATTTTATTCATTTGTTCCGTTTCTTCCGTTCACACTTTACAGTTTCAGCTTTTTGTATACCCGGCAGTAGGTACAAACGGCGTATTTGCTACTCGGCTATCTTGCACGTAAAGATGTGGTAAGGGTCAGCATGGCACTCAATTCTTGATATAGTTGTGGCGGTTCTTCGAGGGATCGATTTGGTCGAAGAATTTTGGCTGTAGTATCAAACTGGATAACGAAAGTTCGATATCTACTGGATCTGCACGAGATGTGGATGTCGTGAGCAAGCGTTCTTCAATGTGAGTGCATTTGGAGAAACATTTTATTTTTATGGCTAGAAGATGGTGTTGAATTTTATATGAATTCGGTTTCACCGATACCTTTGAGTGCTTACCATGACCCGTTGGTGTTTTCTTGCTTTGGTGGTTTCCCACATTTAAAGTTATATTGAGTGCGGGTGGCGGTAAATGAATCGATAGCTAGTACGTAAGCGTACCTCCGAAACCTTATATTTATGAAATGGAGTACTAATGAAATAGAAATGAATAGTAAAAGATACTTTAAGCTTTTCCAGTTTTTATAATTCTTTGTGCCATGCAAAAGTAATTCCTAATGCCCAAAACATTTAGCCACATTTAATCCTGTGACGATTACCAATGCAGATCAATTCAATGAAACACATGGTCGAATTTTTAAAACTAAATACAATTAAATTTTTCAAAAGGCAAGGCAAATCTTTCTCTTTCGAATTCCAAAGGCATCGAAGCTCTTAACAATAAACCAGTCGTATGCACAATTTTTATGACATATCCTTGCATTTTAAAATGGAATGGACGGATCTTCTTTTCATTCACATCATGTTACGCTTGAAGTTAGGAGCAAGGCAGCCCAAGCATTATTTATGGCGAAATTAATAAAAGACGAACGTGACACTCCGAGATTGCTGAAAGCAGTTAATATGAATGCTACGGTTCGGCAACTTTGGCACTTCGAGCCGATCAGTCCAGGTAATAGTAAGATGGCCCACGGTCTGAATGCCCCTCTACCACGAATGGCACAGTCATTTATCGTTAGTTTTAACCACTTTCACTACAACTTGACCACAACGGACTACAAGACGAGACTGATGACCCATAGGCAACTATTTTAACAACCTGTTCAGTTCAGTGCAAAGATTTAAATGGAAGGTTTATGAAACATTTATGCTCCCGAAGGAATAGCATTACAAGGAGTAAACAAAGACATGTGGATCCACAATCTTGATGATTCACCTTTCGTCACAAAACCCCCTTGGAACATGTGAATACAAACCACCCCTCTATACAGATTCGTCAAAGTTTCAAAGTGAAACGCGTCCATCCATCCACCTATCCATCCATACGATTGAATCTGTTGTCAGCTCGGAGCGAAATATCAAGCCACACTGTTAAGCAAATTAGCTCGTTTGCGCGTCGGTAATTCAACTTCCACGAACTTTGTCTTCGTCCTGCTTTCATTATGAGAATCCAATTTCCGGTGGCGTTGGAGTTATTTACCGTTGCTTCTCGAGACGGCCAGGCAGCTGCTTAGCGCGACTTGTACCGGCTGCTAGTAGCCTCATCACAAGCCGTCGCCGCTGGCGAACACGCTGACTTCGAGCGGCATGCGAATTCTGTAGGCGCCATTCTGCACACACTTCACCGCATCCACACGTATCGGAGCCGAAAGATGGTCCGGGAGAGCATGTTTATAGTCGGTCGACTGCCTGAAGCAGTTCCGCAACACAGTATCAGAAACCGATAAAATTAATTTCATTTCCCGCAGCTGCTACTGCCCGGGTGCCTGCTACCACTGCTTATTCGTGCGATTTTGCGAATGATTGCACTGCAAAAGGAAGTACGATAGGTGCTGGAATGAGTGATCTGTCTTCAAACGGTGGCGGATGGCGGATGGATGGGGTCTATTGAAGAAGGCCGGTTAACTGGATGAGGACGCATTGGGTGAAATGCGTCCGTTTGTTCTTGCTTGGTCGTCTTTGCCGCCTCAAGTATTCTTTGATGCCTATCCGTCGATCGGTCGGACAGTTAAAGGTGAAACTTTTCCTGCTCGACATGTCTTGTGAAGCGTGTGAAAGCACGTAGATCTGAGTGGAAAACCTGTCCGAAACCAGTAACCAGTAACGGTGGAAATTGCTTTATTTGGAAATTCTACGCACAACTCATGTTGCGGTAGACCATTGTGCTTATTCATATTTGCGTTTGATTGGGTTTGATCACTCCAAGGCGCTTTCTATGTTCATTATTTCCGAACGTTCATTGTGTCTTGAATCCAGCTTCATTAGAGATAATCATAGGGTTGAGACTATGAATTAGCAACTATGTCACGAATTTCATTGGTTTGCATAAGTGTGTTGATAAGGTATGTCATGTTATGTTAGAAGATAAGTAAAAGCGATCAAATAGTGGTTATTAAAACATAGTTGAATTAAAATAAAAAAACCTCTCGATACATGGTTTAATAGCTATTTGGCATTTTTAAAGATTAAAAGCTTAGTTTTCTAAATAACGGCTCGGAATGCTACAGTTTTAGTTTTTTTATTAGATTCCAAATTAGAAGCATCCAAATAAATATTGTTCAATAATGTGTACATTTTGAGTAAAGGAGTGTTATTTAGGGGTGTTATAAAAAATATATATTATTGAATTTTATTCAGTAAAAATAATCGTATTGTTTCCAAAATGCTTTGAGCATCAAAATATGAATTAGCAATTCGGAATTCAATCTTTCTTATACAAATAATTAATTCTTTTGAAAACAAAATCTACCAAAAAGCACTACCAGATTACCCAGTTAATTTATGCGGCATACATACTAAGATTCCCAATAGCTTAGGTTGTTTCTTTATGTGTTACGTTTGGTTTTTGTTGAACAAGTTTAGGTTGGAACGTAGGATATAATGTGCTAGATTCTCTACCTGGTGTATCCACATATCACATAACAACTGCAGCACACGAGTCAGAGCCAAGAACAAAACCTACTAACAGCGATAAAATCAAGCAGAATTTTAAATTATTTCCACTGTCATGCTGTGATTAATTAATTTCATTAGCATTACACCGGCTTAGGTTTGCTAGCCAGCGGTTTTCCTCTAAACGGCATTGACTTGGAACTGCTTGGAGGTAATGATGTTTGGTGTTTTGCGAGCGAGTCAGACGAAAACCGTTTACGATAGGACAACGTGTGAATTGTGACACTTGGACCATTTTCCCTTCAACCATCACTGTGTTTGCATAACAGGAAGGAGTTGACGACTATCCATTCCGAGCGTGACTGATCACTAAAAATGATGCAACATATAGAACAAATAGCGAATAGCGGTCCAACTATAAAGTAAATGCAAACTGTTCAAATGCATCGCCTGACTGGTATGGATGGCTCATGATAAATATTTTATCCGATTTTAATTTACTTTAATTAGTCACTGAAAAAGTCCAATGATTTATTTGCGACTGAACAGGTTGTTTATAATACATTATAGAATAATGTCGTTGACAGTGAATTTTCAAACGATGCTCATTAAAAGCCATTTTACTTCAAAACTGGTTTGGCTCATTCCGTTCTGGAGTTGAGCTTGATGAAATTAAGTCATTAATAGAAGCAGATTGTCTTGGTGGAACAACAATTCCTTTTGCGTAAAACAGCTACAAGTTTTATGAGCCACTCCAAGCGACTTAAACATGATATAATGATATGATATTCTTCCAGAGAAGATGATGCTGGCAGTTTGGAATTAATGTCTAATCAGTTAAGATGATGGAATTGAACGGATGTGCTATATTTGAGCATCTTGAATGAACTCAAATGGTTGATTGTACTGTCAAAAGTTGAAAAAATTGAATGCAACAATCAACGAAAAACGACCAAAATTTATCAGTCTTAATTGTTTCATACTGTGTTAAGACGAATTCGAAAATCGATATTGAATAACGATATTTAAAAACAGCAACTTCTTTAGCAATCTTATAGAACATCTTATCAATAAAGACATAATAAATATACAGGATTTTTACAACATATGCTTTTTGCTAGAGACTGAAATTTTAGTTTAACTAAATATGCTTCAAGGTGGCATGCAGATCCCATACATAATCAACGATTTTTTTTTTTCATAGAATCAAATTGCAAATTCAACATTGACCAAACATTGGTTAAACGGCACCTACGATGGGGACGAATGATTATGACGGTAAAATTCCATTAGAACCGATGCATAAATAAGCGTCAATATGCTGCTGTTGCATCTATTTACACTTGGTATCGTTTTATGCAATCGAAATGTTGCGGTCGTTTTTCCCAGAGGATTTTAGGTACATATCGCTTCGACTAGCTTAGAAGTGACTAGACATGATGACAGGCTCAATGTAGAGTCTGGTCGTTCCGGTGCTTCTAGCGACGAAATCATCGAAGCTATGGAGATTTTCATTTAATTTTACAGCATTACACGTTATACGGAATGCCTACATACGCTGGAGCTTTGATTAATCTGGACTACTATTTCGAATCCGCACTGGATCTGTACGCGATATACACGATCCAAGCCAAAGGTGAGGCCACCCGTTCCAAGGCATGGTCAGGACAATGGATCGTTCGAGGCCGCACAAGCGTCGGTGACCGGATGCGTTGGTCAAGCTGGTTGAGAACTCTGTAGCAGTCGATGACAGGACAGTCTTTCCACTAGTTCGTTCATTAAACTTGTACGTAGAGCATGGCATTTCCTTTTTCCTCAGCAATGCCATAGTCTATACCCATACATAGTGGTCTGCTCCGGTGAGAAACACTAAACAGGCTACACTCGAAATCAGACTAGAAAATGACAAGCACTTACTTCCCGGGATAGTAAGATACACTGAACCAAATACCATCCACCAATCTTGGACACGGCACACACAAAATCAATGAACTAAGCGTAGCGGGGCTCTCGAACGCTGTGGCTTCTAAAGGCCGGACCTTTGGGTGCATCATGTACAAGTTTTGCATGTATGAATGTGCATGTGAATATCCATGCCACTGAAATAAATGACAAATTTTGTCAGAGCACGTCTTTATGTTCTAGTAGAATAAGAAGTTTGTGAGTTGAACAAATTTCTCATCTACTCTTGGCATATGGAGCAACCTTTGTAGTCAAGTTTCGACGATAACTAATTATTTAGCTGCATGTTTGCTAACAAACTCAAAGCAATATTTTCCACGTTGAATTTTGCCAAAACAACAAGCATTTGAGGATCGAACCATACGCTTTTATATATTACCTTTTTAAAGTGTGCGATATTTCAACGATAATGTTTATAGATGCACACTTTTTGAGGTGAAAAATACACAAAGCTTACTACTTTAAATAATTGAATAGTGTAAACATGCAAAGAAAATAGCTAGCAGAACTTTATCCTAGTACAATATGATATGTAGTTAATTATTGGCTGGGAATGTTCTTCTCACTGATCCCCTTCCTGCTTATTTGATTCCTCTGGATGCCCAGTGCCAGATGTCGTGAACCTGAATCCGTCTCCCTATTTTTCATAGAGACCCATTCATTGACTCCTTCAGGTAGAATATGTGGTTCTTCTATTTCAGTTGATGATGCACCATCCACAAGTAAAATGGTGGCTAGAAAAATGAAAAGAGCAAATGTAAAGCCTTAACGGAACAGCATAACTAGAACCATGTTCCATTTGCTGATGTTGGAGAGTAATGAAAAATGAATCGAACATTGTCAGAAATAATGACACGTTCTTCGCTCTTGTTCAGTTGTCAATTTGCTACTGATTTTTCTACCTTTGTTCTGTTTCCTTAACGTGAGATCGTTCGATTTCCAGCGATGGCGTGGTTTGCGCTTTCCGCCTTTCATTTTCTTTCTGTATTGAGTGTTTCCTTTTCCAGCAGCTTTTCTGCATGCATGCTTCGGGATTGAGCTAACAGTGAGCAGTGAGTAGCACAGTATAAGGAAACTGAAACAGATCGAACATCCTGATTGTTAGAGAAACGATGCCATCGAGAGTGTAAGTAATTTTATCAATTATTATTTCGCTTGGTTGCATGAAAATAAAAGGACAGACAAGTTCGAGCTTTCGGCTCCAACCCCAAACTTATCAGACACATACCGACGCAGATAGACAGCGGTAGACAGACTTGCTCACAAATAATAAAGACAGCGACACGTGATCGAATGAAGTGTTTTACGGTCCGTGTCCTTCTGCCCACGCGGTACCGACACCTTTCGGTGCCTGATAAGGCACTCCCAACAACCAAGGACAATGAAGACGTGATACGTAAGTTCGCTTCGAGAAACGTCATTCCGCAGCACAGAACAGTACGGCATCTAACAAGGTGCTGGCTTCTTCGGCAAGATCCACAAAGTGCGTAACACCGAAGATGTTTATCGTACACCTTGTTCAATTTTTACTGATTGAAAAATCAAATTTGTTACAGAATTCTTCCAGTACAATACACGCCTAGTCTTACTCCTGGCATGGCAGTTCATTCAATTCAGCAGGGATTTTCTTCGGCATTGATATGGGTTCCAAAGCTGATGGACTATAGATGCAAGCTTCGTGATTTGGTATAGTATGCTCTTCTAGGAAAATTACCATGAATAATGTCTAGCAGAAACAAATGAAAAGTTTATCCATAAAGTGTGCAGACAAGTGTTCATTCTTCAGGTATCGATTGATGTGATAAAATGATATATCAGAACAACTGAGATAGATATTCGCACTGTTAGTTCCTTCGAACGTTTACTTTAAACAAAAAATCATTTAGAAAATGTAGAAGTACCACAGATCAGCACTTTTATTTTCACAAAAACGCTTCATTCATAGTGGTTCACCTAAAGGAGTTACAACAAAGCTTTGTTTCAAGAAACAAGAAATTATTACGGTTATAATATGTTCGAGTCGACTCATTTGACGATTTATTTTTATGTTTGAGTGCTATTCTTATACTAAAGCTTAACAATCTCTAAATCATATGTTATAAAAAGCTATAGCTACGTGAAATGCGCCGACGAAGCTGTAATTAGAGATTACAGATCGTGTAAAGAAACTCTGACCGGGTAAGTGAGTCTTTTTTGAACATTTCTGTAGCAAGTAGCAAATGTCTTTCAAATTATCGTTGGAATATCTACGAAACTAGGTGATTTAACAGGTCAGGTGGAACAATTTAATGAGCTCTATTTCGGTCGCTCCCGGCAAAGAGCGCAGAGTATGTCAGATCTTGTGTTAGGGCACTTTTGACTTTCTTCGTTTGCTTCGAATCCAGCGGATAACCGATTCGACGATTTGGACGAAAGTAATTGATTTCGTTTATCTGACGCTATATATTATTTACGGTCAAGAACTAAATTGATGATTTATCGCACCAATCGACAATAGGCACACCAGAATAGGTATTGTAAAAGTAATAATACAAATATATTGCATTGGTTGGAATAGTGAAGTGGGCTTTGAAGACCATAAGCGGATTTTGGTTTTTGAATTTAAAAATATATACATATATTTAAGACATTATATTAAAACACATCCATATGATATCGAATGTAATACAAGGAAGAAACTGAACATGCAATTACATTATCACTACACTGTTTATACTTCCAGCGAATCTCAGGTAATCTTATGAGCGTTCTATAACTTTGCTTTTCATTAATACGGTCACCTGCAGCAGTCAAATGCGTAACTACAAAAATGTGTAATTTATGGTACCTATAAAACACAACAAAGGAAAACAGACGAAAGTAAGAAAAGGGAAAATCTAGAAAAGATGAATTAAGAAGAAAAACGTCAACACCGATTCAAAGTGTACAAAGACAGCGAGTGAAAGAAAAAGAAAGTTCAAAGTGAAAGATGGCTGTTTTGCGCAATTTTCATTAAACATATTAATCAAATCACTCCACAATTTGGTTTACTTAATTTTTCGATATGTCATGCATATGATATGTGGTAGCATGATCTACTTGAGTAGTACTATCAAAAAATTTAATCTTCACACTTTATTCCCTTCTGCATTCCCACAGTGCTCGATACGATAAATACAGGAAACCTTCCCACGGTGAACTTGTTTTGACTACAAACAACAAGATATTGAAGAACAAGATATTGAGTTGAATATGCAAATAGCTACCCAAACATGAGAATTCTGAATCCGGTTTTACATGTTTTGCTAAGCACTTTACTAAACAAGCTATCAGTGTATCCAGCTTTCCCAAATCTTCAAACAAGAGAACAGATTCCGTATTTCATAATTTTTCTCGTTTAGTAATTTTATGCTCAGCTTAGCGATGTTTACCCCTTTGGGATAGTTTCATGGGTAAATAATTTTGTCGGGGTTGTTGCCTTCTTGAGTGCATTCTGAGAAACTAGGACCAGTTTATTCGTAAAGAAAGGCTTTCGTTGAGAGCAGCTAGGCAGCTGTTTTTTGTGGCAGGTCACCGAGTTGACCCAGCTTTCCTGCATGGTTTGAATTAAGGAAGGAAGGAAGTTGCGTTGAGAAAGGTTAAACCATTGCAAACATGTTTATGATTATCCCTTGTTTCGAAGCGCATTATATGGGCTCGACGCAAAAGGTGTCATAACAAGGGCATGAATTTGTTTAATTTATATCCATGTGTAATATTCAGTACCATCTTTCACACAGCAGGTCTTAAAGAAAGAAAAAACGTTATAAAAAACAAAGGTATTCACAAAGAAGGTATTAAAAAGTTTAGGATATTTCGTAGTATGGAGTAGATTATTAGTAGCTTAACGGCACAAGCTTTCTTTTCCCGCACCTTTATTCCAATCCAAACCATTTATTACAATTGATTATCATTAAACGAAAGACGTACCACACAGAACTTATGGTAAATATTGGAAATAAGTTTCAATACTTTCACTAGAAGTATAGAGTGTACAGCTGGGCATTCCAGCTTACTAAATTAAAAAGAAATGTAGGTTGAAAGTGATTCGAAAATGCAGATTTTGTTCCATTCATTTAAAAAGGATGCTACCTCGACTGTTCAACACTCCCACAGGTGCATTATAAGCCTAAGCATCCCATCATGCAAACCGTTTGAGGTGCTACGAAGCGCATTGAAGGTAAGGAACTTGGAGCACATAAGCTGACGTTAATCAGCACAAATGTACACCTGTCTTCACGACGAGCCATCACACGTAGAGAGAAACACCACCAGTTCGCTTGAAGGCGCGTGAAAGCACGTCAACCAGCGCACCAACATTCAAACACACATGCGTTCAGCACAAACATACCCTCTTCAACGTCCCATTGGACACGGTGAACGACGAAAAGTCCGCGGAACCATCAGCCGGTCATAGCGGGGTGACTGTTAAAAAAGGGCTTTGACGCTGCAAAACGGACGTAAGGATGAAGACCGA
>NC_064877.1:52128146-52135646 GCF_943734665.1 Anopheles aquasalis
TTATATTCGCTGGCGTAGGATGTAGGAAAGTGATATACGTAGCTCACCACGTTACTGCACCTTCAAAACGGCATACCGTCGGTTTCTGATACGAACGCACTAGCCGAATATCCTTGTTCTGCTTCGGAGTACCCTTTTTGTAGAGAGTCGGCTCTACACGATTTCGATTCGCTGCATCAGGACGATCCCAATTCAGCTCGGTTACAATCGTGGCCAATTTCTTTCGGAGAAGTGGAAACACTGCGCAAATCCTCCCCTGCAGATGTGCGCAACTGAAATGAAGCTGGAGAAAATGAACGTTCATCATTGGGCATGTATTGCGTACAAGCTGCTTTTCGAACGAATTCCCCGATGTTGATTAGTATTCAAACAAATGCTAAACGTTTGAAAATTACGAGCGATTGATGAACTCTGACCTGCAGTTCAATCTATTGGCGTTGAGATGAAACTGATGCGATGGGAGCCACTAACAACTGACTCCTACTTGCAACACACTAGATATTCGAGAGAGGCTGTTTGTTTGAAATTGAAACCAAGTGTAATGAACAGTTCAAACAACTGTTTGTACAATTCACATGTCCTCGAAGAGTCCAGATATGTCACATAATTACTAAAACCAGTTACAATCCTGGCCCAATTTTATGTCTCTTTTGTAGGTGCCAAATTAACAAATTTGGGTAATGAAAACGACTGTGAATTGATGTTCAAAATCATAGGAGACAATAAATTTCAAATTTAGAACAGAACGCTTAACAAGTGAATGAAATACGACATACTGGAACGCACGAGATAGTATCTATTTTTACTGAAGATTTTTTTATATTTTCGGGTAATTGCGGCTGCTGTTACGATCATAGCATTTCAGGACTTCACGCTTCACGGTTGGTTCACCAACAAATTGTTAACCATAACGAGAATGTGGCGATGTGCATGCATGACTTTTGATTTCGTTGTAAAGTGGTGCTGTCACAAGATTTGCTCAAGCTATTGCAGGCGAAATTCATTAGGAAATCATAAGAAGACTCGTTGTTCATAAAATGTTTCGTCGGTACGTCAATTAATCTTGAATTAATCATGCCACATAGGCTTATTACCGCAACTTTTGATAAAAGATTTGTCTTCCCGAGCTCTTAAATTAACGGTTCGTTAAACATTGGATTAACATGCATCTTCAACTTGCTACTTGTACATGTTACATTGAACTTTTCGGGAATTTGCTTCTTTACATTAAAATAGCTTTAAAGTAAGCATTTCACTTGTTTTACGTGCATCCGCCAATGCATCAGATCTATCAATAATAAATCTTAATGCATCAATCGCCTGGTGTACACTATCACAATTTGGGGTAGGACGTAATGCTCTATAAAAGCCATGTGCAAAGGATATTGGTCTACCAGAGAGCAACCATTGTTGTATTGAGCATTCCCAGAGCTCTATACAATATGCATATCGTTAGTGTGCAGGATCCAACTCCCGAAACTACAACATGGGGACATGCGCTACCAAATGAGTCATGAATCAGCACAGGTTATTTCACATTTAACCCTGTATTTCAGGTTAGTTTCTGGGACTGTTCTTTGAGTGCTTCACCTGTCACCTTTGGAAACCACGGGTTAGGGAATTGATTTCCAAAGAATTAAAAATGCAGCAAAATTGCATAAACATTGCGACACTTTCCAACCTGCTTGAATGTTTTGTTGGTTCGTAAATTTTTCGTCGTCGTCGTTCGTCGACTGAACAGAAACTGAGCTGCTATGAAAGAAAAATAAAATGAATTAGACAATCCATACATCGACTGGTACTTTGTTGAGCTCCGTGTATCGTTTTCAAGGAAATGAACTTCACAATTAATTTTGATCTCCACCAACCTTATCGATTTGTTGGTGAATAAAACAATAACCATCATGATTTAGCATTCTCCAGGTCACTAATGATATTTATTACCGCCAATCAACATGCTCAAGTATTTATAATTAACGTATATTTAACAAATAGTGCTTTTGTGGGGAGCTCCAATTTTGTGCGGTTGCGTTTTTGGTGCATTATTTTTATGTTTTAAGAGGATGCGAGCAGATTAACTGAAGTGTTTTGTTGGGAAATTAGTTGGTCTTGCGTCAACTTTCAACACTTTCAACACTACACTGGTTTTTACGACACTATATAATGGGTATGGATTGCCATAGCCTTTTCTCGTCAACGCATTAAGGGATCAGAATTGCGAAAAACACATCCAACCGTTGCTCCTGTCTACTGAAACCGCGAACATTGCCCGTCGTTGCGGGCGGTTTCCACCCGGTACATTTCGAAGGTGCAAGTTCAATTTGTTCTGTCCATTCGTAGCCAAACGATCGACCCGTTATTTGTTTTAAATTTATTTCTGTGAATAATTTTATTATTGTTTAATTGAATTTAAATGAAATACAATATTCCGCCGTACCCACGTTTGGCAAATATTTGCCGTATGACGATGTATACTCACGCCTGCATGCACTCGAGCGAACTCGATGTTGGTATGTGCTCGTATGTGCAAGAACAATTTAAATTTCTCTTACTGTGCTCCCACTTTCGTCATGCGGTTGACACGTGGTGCAATCTGCACTCCTGTACCATCAGAGCGACCGTACCATAGCTGCAGTTTTTCGAGGGGCTAACGATTGCCAAATTCGCCATGCGTGTTCCATCTGCACAATTGTTCATGGAGATGTAGTGCGTTCTCCTTTCACCAACTACTTTTCCCAAAAGAGTCTGCACTCATCACCTTCCAGCTCACGCGGGAGTTACTGGCTGAACGGTGCTGTCGATACTAGGCCCCAACGCCCCACATCGTTACGTCGAAGGGTATACATTTCTTCCTCTCCTATGGGGCGAATCGGTTACTCAAACAACCGAGTTCGATTTTTTTGTAAAAATAATTTTGTAATTCTCTTCTTGGCTATGCTAGCGACAGCATCTGCAAGTGAAAAACAAGTATACAAGGCAAATTAAATGCGACAATGCCAATGCTTTCATTAATTTTGATTGATTTTGCCACATGTGTAAACAGAATAGCATCATAGTTAGATGACTCTTGCTGCATGCTCGATTCCCGATTGTGATGCTGTGAATCATTTTGCTTTCAGTAATAGCTGAACATGTTATTTCAAATATTTGATGTTACCTATGTATGTAGAGTAATCAAAAAAGTAAAAAAAAATATGTGTTGGTTTAACTAGCTAAAAAGAGACACAGCAACGCTCAAAGTAAAAAGATGTATGCTGCGGATACTGATGTTTTGTTTTGTATGATTGTTATCTCTGTGAATATATGCAAGATTTGATGACGTAACTTCACATCCTCATACCGTAACGTTCTTTTAAGAGTAAGACGCATACGCATAAGAAAAAAAAAACATTTAACCAACCGAGAGAGATTTGACAATGCTAGCACAAGGTCGCCTCGAATGTGGCCAAAATTCCATGCAGAGTAAAGCTGAGAAAGAATGCTCTTGACAGACGCCACCATGTCTGCGGTATACACCCTTATCCTGTGGCTCTAAAAACCCCCGACATGCATGCAGTGATGCATGTGTGGAGAGCTGATTGTAGCTGCCACCCGATTTCATTCAATCCGCTCTATCCTTCAAAAGATTATCTGAAGTTGTCGCTAAGAGAAGAGGGTCGCGGCGTCCCGGAGGGCCTAGAGCTCTGCAGAACTTGAATCGAGACTTCTCGTTTCCTGGGCACCCTGCCCACAGCTAGGCGTTTATATGTTCATAAATTACGGAAAGGGTGTCGAAAATTTGGCTACCGTTACTACGCAGCCAAGGCCTACAGCAGGCAGAAACACAAGCATAACCGCTACAATCGGTATTCATTTCTTCGATTTACGGACATCGATTTTTTATGCAGCAACTTTTTATGCCAGCGGTTTTTTCCTGTGTCAGCAGCAAAACATAATTAATTACCTATCAATTAAATCAGTGTAGACAGCCACAACCAATACGTAACCTAGCTAATATTTAAATGTTAATGCGTTTCGTTGCGTTGACCCGCAGAATTGATTTCGAGAATGTCGGAAAAGATCGATTTTTAGGATTCCCTTTAGTTTCTTGCTTCTTCACAATAGCCATCAGTGTCTTTATCTGATGCGGTAGCAAAGCCTTCAATATACAGTCTTCAGAGATTAGAAACAAGATGATGCCTTGGTTAGCTACTACATCACGTTCCACGATGAGGTTAATGGCACTCGTAAGTACTTGATACAGTAATTCTTTGTTGTAGTTATCGTTTGTTATCTCCTCCGTTATTTTTGCGTTTTTATGATACTAATGGGGCAATGGACTTGAGAGAAGTATCCACGGAGCGAGATCGTTTCTATCATTCTATCTCATCGACCCGTTGACTGTATAGGTTAATCGGGACTGTCTAAGTGCATCGTAGGGTTCAGAGATAGGGGCACCAGTTGATAGAGGCAGACACCACAGAGTAGGGATTGATTTTAATGAATGATGCCAAGTGTTTAATGAGCTCGACCAATGAGTGCGGGCGCTTCGAGTGAGCAGAATTGAATTAAAGTAATCGATCCATTTTTCACATCGATCGGCCCCGGATGGTGGCTGAAATTCGGCTCGGCATTTTTCAAAAGCTGCCAGTTTGCATAACGACGATGCATAATGAAACATGCCCTCCACACTCGATGCTGCATCCTCCCTTATTTCGCCGGTACTCTTTTCGCAACCCGGACTATGGAATCTTGGCGAATAATTGAATGATGTTTGGATAATTTTAATGAATAGATTGCAGTACCAAATTTCACAATTATCATGTTTGACTGACCTCACTTGAACCGATGAGGTGTAATGGCCAAGCAGCAAATCCCTCAACCTTGCGGTTGCACCTATCGAGTGCGTAAAAGCAATGGAAAATCGAAAGACAGAGGTGAAGGTGTGGATTGATTTTTTGCTGTTGAGCTGTTCTCTGCGCAATCAACTGCTCCTCAACTAATTACATTCGCCGTGGTATCGGAGACATGGGATTGAACAATCATTCTCCAACATAAGCGATCGAATACGGACAGAATACCGTTCATTTAGTTCATATAGCCTTGGTCAAGTGCAGGCTGAAGGAATACAAAATCCCCAACACACATACGACTTATCTGTGTTGATTCTACTGCAATGGTTTAGCTAAGTAAGCAATGCTTTTAGGGTTAATGGAGCAGATGCTAATGAAAGGCTTCACATAAATGTATTTATTCATAAACATAAATGGGGCAGGCCATAATTTCATAAGGGAACTACAGTTACTGAATAGACTCTTTATTCATGAAGGTTGCTTTGGAATTGACTGTCTTTTCAAAACGTTCCACAGCAGTTGTAGAAGATATTCTAGAATGCTAGATAGAATAATTATTATACTTTTCTCCGATTGGTCCAATTGGCACTCTTTTTGGTTTTAATGACAACGAAAATGCGAAATCTGCAAAGTGTGTTGCGGTAGAATGCACTCCTCTGTCTCTGTTATTTTATTATTCATAGCTGTCAATGAATCTTCTGTGCTGATAAATGCACAGAAAGCATTCTTTAATGTTTGAGTAATTAATCTAGTAATATAGTATTAGTAATAATCTTACCTCAGGTCTGTCAGGGTTACCGAAGTTCGATAAGGACCGTTTCTCCGGTTCCATAAGATTACAAATTAATTAATCTACTGATGTTTGTGCAGTTTTAGGCATTGCTGGATGGCTTTGTGCAGCAAGAGAAAATGTGTTCTTTCGAAATTGTGCCTCTTTCGCCAGGCTACGTAATGGCTGGATACCATGAAGATGCAAGATTCAACATCCTATGCCGCGGGGGGGTTCGAAATGGTTGCCTCGTAAGGGTTTTTTCATCCTTCACGCCATGCAACCCCGCCCAGAGTGAGCCACTGGACTCTAGCCGGTTGTCGTGTCGTATCCGTGGGGAATCGTTTTTGATCGAGAAGAAAGACCAAGCAGCACTTTTCCTGCGCGCGTTCTCAGAACTCCTGCTCCAGTCTCAAGCACCTAGCGCACGAGGTGTTCGTGTTAGCCTGTGTAAAGACTAGAAAATCGTTCTGTTTATCCCACACCGGGCACAAATCCTGAAGGTCCTTGCCGATATCTGCTTTGATCCACCCTCGTCCAAACAGGCACGAACTACAACCCCTAACTACATGGTTTGCCCGTGTGCCGGAGTTACTGCTCCTAGTTCGGTTCGGTTCGGAGAAGGGCACACCCATCACGAGACCGACGAGACACCACCGTGTTGATCTCTACGTAAAAACCGTACCACGAACGAGCCAGTTTAGTGTGTGGCCGAGTAAACGCAGACTCCCAACCATGGGATGGGTTCGGAAGAAATCGAATTAAAATTGTATCAACTTTAGTGGCGTTGGTTATTTTTGACGGTTCGTGATATGCTTACCGAATGGCTTCGTTATCTGATGGAAATAGTGGGCCCATCCACAGCCAGGAGATTGAGTGGTGTGGGTCCCTGGTCGGAGGAAGCGCTCTAAACCTTACCCCCGGGTGAAAAGCTCCTGGCGCTTGATTCGAACTTTTTTCGTCCCATATCGCACGGCCGGTAGTGGGAGAGCAGTGATAAAATAAGTAAACCTCACACAAGCGATTTATGAATGTTTGATGATCGGTAGTTTAGCTCGGAGCCAATAGCGGTGAGTAGAAGCGAAAATGGAGGGTGACTTTATTATTGGCCATCATGCTGGCCAGGTTGTCGTTGCTGTTGTTCCATTAAGTTGCGGTCAATAATTTGTACCAATCGAACCTTTACACCCAATACCTCCCATCGTGTCACTCTATGGAAGACGCAAGCATTTACCTCAAAAAGGGTCTCCGATTAATAAATCTTCCAAACATATGCCCATCTCGGATCAGCAGTAATGCGATGGCTAGTAACTGCAATGATAATTCACCCCTTCTTAGGTGCTTCTCAATCTGCAATTTCCTTCCAAGCACTTGCCCCTAACGGTATCCTTAAAAAGACTCGTCTGTCCGTTCACACATGACAACTCTGGCCATTCTATACAGTGATAGACATTCGTATAGCCGCAGGTAGTTTTTTCGAGTTTTTTTCTCGTTTCTCTCAAACTAGCCGATCTTTTTTCATTTGGAATAATACAAAAGGTTTATTTTATCGTTGTTTACAACACATATTGACGAAAAACGAGTAGGACTTGTTTTCGAGAAAATGTGAGAAAATTTTCAAATTTCACATGGACATTCGTATAGCCGCACCTTATGAAAAACATATTTTTCAAATAGTTTTTACGGAGCAATCTGCAAGTTGGTATTTTTTATTACTGCCTACATTTCTAACAAATCCAAAACTATAATTTGCCATGGGTTCCGATAAGATTTAATGGGTTTGCTATTCAATTTAAGTGTAACAGTCGTCAATGACCTGACTTAAACTTGAAATATTTTTATTTTACCGATTTTTTTAAGAAATCAATCCAAATAAAAACAAAACGCTTTTTTATGTAA
>NC_064877.1:52168146-52178146 GCF_943734665.1 Anopheles aquasalis
ACGCATGGTACCGTGTTGTACTTTACGGTGTCAAGAATCTATTACGAATCCATTTCATCAGCTCAGAAATGCATCTTCGGAAATCACTCATATGAGTATGGAAGAACCTTTCGACAGTAGTTACTGTATGAACCGATGAAAACGTTAACACGAGCAACGATTTAGATAGATGACATCATTGTCTGTGCTATGCGTGAAATGAAGTACAGTGGCCATTCGTCCCAAACTCAACCACAATTCGAACATTGAAATCAGCATTCGATTCTTCTCAAAAGTAAAGATGTAAAGTAGTTGTTCGAATATGAATGATCCCTAAATATGAAATATTACTTTAATAACCGTGCAACTTAAGATCTAACTAAAGCATTCCCAAAAAAAGAAAGATTGCTAGATAAAAATTATACAGCTACGTATGTTCAACAAAATTTCTTCATTCAAGTTTTTCCTTAGCCTGGAAGATTTATCCTGGAAGATTAGCCATCTTGAATTAAAAATAGATGTTAAGTGAACACTAGCTGAGAAGCTATTTCGATTGATAGAAGGACAGTAATACCCATATTACCTCGGCTTTATTTCGTCTCATAATCGTTAGTTGGAACAGATGTCAGTAGTTATCACAAGCTATTAGAAGACACTAAATTTGATTACCATTTACCTTGCCATTTTACTTCCATTATCCAAACGAACAAAATGAGCAATATTCTTGCATCTTTCATGCAAAGCGACTCTGGAGTGTTTTCGTTCTTGTAACTGAATATGTGAATCAGCGTTCCTTCTGCTTTACTCTACATCATTCTATGTTTCTATGAGACATTCAAGCTATTATTAAAACATATTTAGTTACCAGGATCCATAAAAAAAATTTGCTTAGGAAAAATCATAACCATTACCATGCGCATAATAACACAAATTATTATGTTTATCCAGTTTAGTAAGAGATTCTAAAGTTAATTCGAGTCAGGAAAAGAATCATTCTGTTCTATTGTTTGTAGCGGCTTGACTTTTCGGCTAGCCACTCAATAAAATTTTCCTAAAATCCGATCCTAAAATTTTATTGGCTTTCGATTAATCAACCATTTTTCAAGAAAAACACCTTGGAATGTGTGAAAAAAGTACATTTTGAAAAATACCACTGTAACCAACGAATGGATCCAAACCCATTTGAATAGAAAAAATGAAATTTGAACCATTTTCCTGATACTTTTTCACTTTTTACTAAAAATGAACGCTTTTATGATAATATATGAGTTCCAGCAAAGTTCCAGCAACTATTGTGACTACACAAAACACTGGCATCGATACACTTACTAGCAAACGAAACCGTCGTTTACGTGCAAAACGCCAATCTGTCAGCATCATTCAAAAGAATACTTGCTTTTCTCGGACTCAAAATCAATTAAATTTGTTTTATTTGCTGTTTTTTTTTTATAATAAACTAGTGTTCCCGGCAAACTTCGTTCTGCCATTCGACTCTTGAGGCCTATATTTAAGATGTTGGATGTATAGTTTTTGATGCAACATAAAAATAGAAATGGGTTTTACTGTTCTGATGCCTCCAAGGATACTGATGACCAACATCCAATAATTGCCACCACGGGAGAATTCGCATTAGTTCCACATATACGATCCTGAACTTGATTGCATTGCTGCCTTCGTCATTCGCTATCATTAATCCTTTCTCGTTGTTCTTGAGATCTTGATTTTGATTTTCAGACAATTCAATTGCAGCTGAAAACATGCTTGATCCCGTTGCTCAAAGGTCTGGTTTCTACGGATTAGTGCCAGTCTTTTTGATTTTCGACTGCGCACTTCTTTACTTGATCTTCTCATTGAAGGCATTTTTTTCTGTCTATGAAATGACTCAAATAAAATTAGATAATTTTCTTTTTGCCACAAAATAGTTCTGGATGTACTCGCCGTAATTTTTATTCAAACCACAATAATCACCCGACTTAAATCATTTAAAGAATCATCGTTGGTTTGCTCAAACCAATCGCTCTTTGGTCTGATGGAAGTAAAAATTAAAAACTGATTTTGTGATCACTGTAGAAAGTATCACAGTAGACGACGATGATCAAATTAGAGCAAGAATATCGAATTTAATGCAGTGCAGAAAAGCTTCGATCGTCATCACCATCGGCATCATCGTCACTGCTCCACTGTCTCCATAATCTCATCGGCATGACAGAGACCGAGGATTGTCACTCTTCTGTGCTCGATTCATCCCCTTAGATGAGCATAGTCATACATGTGGGCCATTTTATTCTTCTGTTTTCCATCGCTCATTTACGGAAATCTCGGAAGCGCTTCTTTCCGTGCTCTGTGACAATCAGCAGATACCAGACACCTCTGATTCCAAAAATCCTTTCTAGGGCTATATGGATATCAATTTCAATGTTTTTGTTCTTTCACTCTCCGCTTTCCACCATTCCTCCCAATTCGAAGCAAGCAAGGTAATATTAAATCAATAATTGGTTTTTAGTTCTTCTATAGTAATTTAATCCAAATTTAATACAAATACAAAGAGAAAGAGAGAGAGAGAGAAAAGGAAATGGAAAAGAGAACCCTTCCAGTTACTAGGATCATACGATTTACAGAAATTGCCTAAAAAGTTTGTTTCAGAACAAAATGCCCATTCAAATAAAATAGGGCTTTCATTATAAAATTACAATATTTTAAGTTTAAAAAAATACATGTGAATGATCTTGAGAATGTAACCATTCGAATTCAAGCTGTGTTTGAGCTAAACGGCCCGGTAACAATGCAACGCACAACAAATTGATTTTTGGATGTTTGTTCTGTTTTACCTAACAAGCAACAGCGGTTCTTCGATGCTATTCTGTCATTATCCATGTTGTTAATTTATCATTATTATCATGTTGTCCCGTTTCTGATTTCTGTCCTTAAATCCCTAGAATTTTACAAATTTCCCGCTATGCTTCAGGTGTACCAGGTGCACTTGTATGGACGAAGACCATTCGCTGGAGAGAGCAGCTGATTGATCGGGAGATATTCCTACGAACCCTTAAAGTTCAGCGATTTGACGAAGTACCTGGTGATGCTGAGGCAGTGGCCCGGCTGCTTTTTTTGATTTTACTGAAAAAACTGGCGGCCTTACGAAACGACCGTAAGCTCAGCCAAGACTCAGAGATGAGATAAACGCTTGCAGGCGCATCTGCGCGTAGAACTAGCAAACTCAGCCGAGGATGCCATTACAGCGAATCGCGGTAGGAGAACTCAAAGGAATTGCTGATCGGTTGAAAGCAGGTAAAGCCCAATGTATGGACGACATTCCCCATGAGACAGTTAAGGATGCAATCAAAGAGTTCCGCGGTGTCTTTCGGAAACTGTTTCAAAGGCACTCTGGCGAGGAACGTTTCCAGAGCAATGAAAAGCGCAAAGACTTGTGCTTATGCTGTCATCGTACAGGTTACTATGTATGTTCCCCATAGTTACTAAAGTGTTTCAGCGCATAGTGCAGGATCGGCTCAACGATTACTTAAAGAACGATCCTACTGGCCTCCGCCTATCGCCGTTGACGGAGTTGACGGCGTCTCCGTTGTCCGCAGCGATTGGCATCAAGGAGTGTTGTGTAAAAGGGCACCATCGGTAATGCCTGAATCTTGGAAGGTCGTGCATGAAAAGGAAAACTGTTAGCAGTGCAAAGTTTTTAAGTTTTCTCAAGTGCTCTAAGTTTTCTCAAAGTCCCGTCGAACAACCTGGTGCTACCAATTTTCCTGCAGCTCTCACGACTGATCACGCTCCAACGTTGCCTCCAAAGCTGTGGCGCCACCGAACGACGCACCAATCACGATTACTACTGCAATTGGCCATGACGACAGATCCTGCACCCGGACACTACACCAGGTCATCGTGCTCTGTAGTTTGGCTCCGGTCCTCTACCTACTGGCAGTAGCTTCGAAAACTGCCTGGCCGCCAGGAGGTTTTGGTTGTATCTTTCTGGTTTCAAACCATCCTGTGCCGATGAGGTAGTGACAGATAAGCTTAGTCAGAACCACGCTCTAAGCGGACGATGTAGTGGGACGATGGTACAGCGCCTCAAGCTCCGCTCGGTTTAAAACAACACCTCCTCGATCTCCTCATCCTCGATGGGGACTTCAACTAAGCATCGCTGACCTGGACTAGCTCTCTCCGTTCTCCTTGCCGGCCATCTTACAGCCAATCTCGCCCGCCAACTCGCAATTCCTTGATATGAACGTGGTTGACGATTACATGGGAAGGTTCTAATCAACTCAACTTGCGCACCGCTTTTATCAGTCCATCCGGCTACGTTCCAACATATGAACTTGGATCCGTATCACCCACCTCTTTATCATTGGTTCTTAAGCTTCCTCTTTCTGCATGCTTTTCTAACTCCTCTACTCGTTCTTCTTCTAACGCCTTAAACTATCTCGCAAACTCAGACTGTGCGAAATCCTTTCCCAGATCAACTGGTCTTTTTTATTCTTATGTTCGACAGTCGATGAGGCTGAGGCTCAGTTCAGCGAAATCGCTATTTCTTTTCTGAATGCCTGATCTCCTCGTTTCAATTCTCCTTGTCGCCCTCCGTGGTCGGACATTACGTTGAGGAGCCTCAGTCGCGACTGCAACCATGCTAGTAGTCGAAGTTACAATAACAATCGTTCGCTCTACAACAAGATGCTGTTTAAATATGCGTCAGCGGCTTACCGCCGTACGTAGAATGAGTTCAAGAATGGTTCACATGAAATTAGAAGTTTTTTGGAGCATCATTAACGCCCGCAGATGGGCCATAGCATGCCTAGCTCTATGTTTCTAGACAAGGAGCGGCAATGCTCTATTAAATCTACGACCGTCATCTCTCCTGGGCCCAATGGCATCCCTGCCGCGATACTTAAGAACTGCGCATCGTTCCTGGCAGCTCCGCTAACGACACTAATATAAATGTCTCTGGAGTCCAAAACCTTCACGACCTCGTAACGTAGAGCACACCTGATTCCTGTACACAAAAAAGGGAACAAACCATGCATGGCCAATTACTGGGGAATATCGGCATTTGGTCAGAAAGGCATTTGAGCGGTTGTATAAGCCTTCGTCGGCATGCCAAGCTTCGTTTCATGCCAAGGCGATCAACCGTCTCTAACCTCGTGGATTTCGTCTCCACCAAAGCAAGGCGGCATTCAGACGGATGCCATCTCTGCTGCTTTCGACCGTGTTCCTTATGCTCTTCTGATTGCAAAACTCGACAAGCTTGGGGTGTCCCCAACTTGCTTGCATGGCTTGAGTCCTACCTCTTTGGTCGATCTTGCAGAGTGATCGTTGGCTCTCCCCTATCGGAGGATGGTTTCTGCACTTCAGGCGTCCCTCAAGATAGTGTTCTTTCTCCTCTCTTATTTATTCTGTTCGTGAATGATACGCACAATATCCTACCTCCTGAGGGTCATCTGCTTTATGGTGATGACCTAAAAATCTAATTCCCAATCCACAGTATCGCCGATTGTCTTGCCGTGCAAGAAATCCTAGATTCTGTTTTTCTTTCCCTTTCTGGCCAACATTCTCCTTCTGTGTTCTGAAAAGTGTTCTATAATCTGTTTCAATCGCTCTCGTGTGATTTCTTTTAACTACCTGCTTAACTCCGTTTTTCTGTCTCGCGTCTCCTCCTGTCAGGGACCAGGGATTGTTGCTTAACGTTCCGGGAAAATATACAGGGTTACTGATATGAAGTGTTACCAAATTCACACTGCTGTATCTTTCAAACCGCTCGTAATATCGACGCCAAAATTGTTTTAGTTATAGTTTAATATATTGTTTACAAGCTCAAAAAAGCATTTGCTTCTATGTTTTGTAGATTTTTTTTATCGTGATGTAATTCTGTAGCTGTGATGGCGTTTATTTGGCTGGAAAATCTCAACCTTCAGCTATAATTCGTGAGCTCAGTCACCTTAAAATGATCAAAATGTTTGTGTATCGCTCCATAAATCGATACAATGGTACTTATAGAATTACCAAACGCTATGGAAGTGGACCAAAACAAACCGCAACATCGCCAGAAATGATTCTCGATCCTATGCAAACTACAATGAAAAATGAACTCAAGGTTGAGCCTTACAACTTCCAAAAAGCACACAATCTTACACTGCAGCAAAATAAAGTTCGGTGCGAACGAGCAAAGGAGTTGTTGCGCTTGCACGAACGTGGCGCATTTTCAAACATTGTGTTCTCCGATGAGAAAAAAATTCAAATTAATCTATCCATAACCTTTAAAAACGATCATGATTACTTGATCGATGGTTCATACTTGAATTTGAGCCTAAGTACGGCCACTCGTAGCAATTTCCCATCGCAATAAATGGTTTGGACCGTTGTGACCGCTGATGGGCGCTCTTCAACTGTTTTCATGGATCCTGGAGTCAAATTAAAAGCGACACGTGATCGATTATATGTTTCAGAATCAGAATTCAGATCGATTATATAAAGCTCATGCGAACCAAGAATGGTTAAAAAATCATGTTCCACACTTCATTCCGTCCACACAGTGGATTTCGATTTAACCAGACGCAAATCCGATGGACCATTCCGTTAGAAGGCTATAGTCGAGGCAAATGTAGCCACATCGAGCTAAAGCGAACAGTTTCGCAAACAATTTTGTCTTTGAAATCAACACAAATTCACAAAATTAATTGAGAGACTTCAACGACCCCAATGCAATGAGGTGCGCAACTCACATTTCAATCGAGGGACAAGGAACACGCGGAAAAGATTGCGTTTGCCGATGATCTTGCAATGGTTGTGACATGCAGAGAAGCGTACATTGCGCCAACGAACGTAGAAAAATCTTCTGCAACAATCAGTGGCTTGATGCGACAGCAATCGCTTGAGTTAGCGCCCGAGAAGGCTAAGGCGGTTGTCTTCAGCCGGAGGAGATTTTGTTGAGATGCGCGATCCGGAAGGAAGAGCACCTACTATCCAGCGGAGGCAGCGTGAATGGGATATGGCAGTAAACGAACCTGGAGCCAGCCGATACGTGAAATCGGCCAACCACCGCGTCATTCCGAACATCGTGAACTGATGAACTGGTACAGTAGAAAGCATGGTGGACATGTGGACTTTTACCTGGCGTAGGTTCTCACGGGACATGGTTTATTTTACCAAGAGTACCTAAATGTCAAGAATCTCATTCGATCCCCAAACTGTACCAGGGGCCTGGGCCTGGAGATGGTAGACTCCGTTGAGCACGTGATCTTCGAGTGCCCGCGTTTCAGTGATGTGCTACACACTCTGCGCGTCGCGCTTCTACAGCAGAGGCTTCAAGTCGTCTTAAGCCACAAACAACAAATGTGGCCGGAATGGTGCATGTTCTAAGATATTGGCCCAAAGCCATTTAAAACCATGATTTTTGTGTGATTTTTCCCTTTTCCTGCGGCTCGCTCGTTGGTTAAATAGAACGGTCGATTCAAATTTTGATTCACGTAGCTGTACCTAGATGGCGCTAGGTGCATACAAATTGCATAGCTTCAGGAGCACGGGTTTACGGGCCGGCGGTTCCAGGAGTCGATTTTTCCAAAAATCGGTTTTTGAAAAATTCGACTCCTGAACATTCTCTGCTGAAGCTGAGCAATTTCGATATTTTTCGCATCAATTTGAATTTGAATTTGAAGATTCAACGCTCAACGGGGATAAATTCTGTCTCAACGTGGTGTCCAGGTCCTCGGCTTCCGCGACTGCCATTGCCAGGTGCGAATGATACGATGTCCCTCGACGTCTCATTGTCCATTCAATGTTTATTTGATTCGTTTCGTTTGTTTATAATTTTAGATTCTAGTGCAGGCACGGGGCATTGAAAGTGATAAAATTAACTATTGGATCTCATCGTCTTGTACCGGAACAGTGAGGCAATGTTGCAATGTTTTTTGTAGTTTTATCAACTCTCGTTCTTTCTATGAGACTGCAATCATAATTTAAATTCGCGTTCGTGCGGTTCAGAATAAAAAAGTATGCCTTTTGTAGGTTGTTTTGGGCTGTCGAGTTGATTTCGGCCGCGAGATTTGGGCTGATGTTGCTGATGCGAAATGTTAACCAAGCGGTCACAGACCCATCGAAGCTTGGCATGTCGATCTTCGGGAGCCGAACATGTGCCTTTTCAGAACCACCGGTCGTTATCGAGTGCATGGTGGTATTTGTGACCGTTTCCACTCTCGACACTCCTAATCAAAAACCCTTCACTCTGCAACTTAAAATTTCTTCTTAAATGTTTCACTCTCCACAAAACATGTAAAAATTAACAGAGGAAAAAATAAATCCTCGTAATCGCCCTTTGTATGAAATTAGATTAAGGTCATACTGTGGCGTCTTTTATCCGCGGAATGGGTTGTTTAGAATACAGCTACCTAAGAAAAGAATACAGCTTCTTATTAGAATAAATGGAACAAAGCTGATTTATACCAAAATAAAAAAAATATCAAACCTATGACTGAAATTGGCAAAAGTATGTTTTGCTTTAGCTATTGTTATTAATGACTAATTACCTTTATTTCAATTCTCCATGATATCAACAAGCTCCATTCGAGTTTCACAATAGAAGTCTTGTTTTATTACATTTGATACGATACAATATTTGTAGCGCTAACATAGAAGTACAATGCTCCTAAACGACATAAAACGGTTGATACCCCTTTAGTTGCTTTCAAAAACTGCAATGGCTTCAGCTCCGATTCTGTCAAAACTTCCTGATGAAGGACAAGGATGATGATGGTGAACATCAAAGAGAGTCTCATCACATTTTCTACCTCTCATGTTCTAATTCGTACCAATAAAGCTTAATTATTCACGATCTACCGAATACGTACGCCATGATATGAATACTTAAATCCAGCCCAAACTGACAAAAACATAACACAGTTCTTCTCAGATACACACGAACACTATTTTTCAAGTTCAATTGTAGCCAACTAGTTTTCAAACAATTAAGTTCTTGTAAGTATTTCTGTACATTTATCAGTCGCCGACAGAAAATACGCTGCTCTTCTATATAACGCTGTTAGCGTAGGTTTAGTAGCTTGGGTGCTGTCATCATTCAAAATGCAACCGTAAGCTCGCCGGGGGACCGAAATTTTGACGACAGGATGAAAAACCACTGGATGATGAGGATCATTTCATTCATCCACATCGCCGACCTAAGCGAGTGAGGAGTGATTTTCAGTGGCATTTGAAGTTCCTCGGTGCTGCCATTTCAGTTACCTGAAGTTAGTACAGTATCGCTACCACCAGCGACCCCTTCTGTTCAAGCGAAATCCCGCAAAGCACCGATTCGACCCTTCCTTAGTCCGTTCTTTTCGGACGTTTTTATGAGGGGCCACACCGAAACCAAAAACCAAACAACAGTGGGCAGACAAATGTACAAAGTTAACACCAACTGAGATGACCCAAGAGGTGGTCGCCGTTGCTCACTCTAAATGGAGGGAGAGGGCCCTGACTAACGCATTACCGGCATCCTTTTGACGTGTGCGCGAACATCACACAGATCACAACATTACGAGAGCGTTTTATTGCAGAACACACAAGAGGGACTGGTAATTAATTCGATACAAATAACATTGGTTCGGTTTGTTAAAAGGGGGTTTTTAAAACATCATCTGAGCATCCATCTGAAAATATAGTCAAGAGTAAAATTGCAATGGATGGAAAAAACCTCATAGGAAGATTTAAACTAACCAAAGAGAAGCACGCAAACGAAAAGCCGAACAAGTATTTCACTTGTTACCAAAACTAGTGGCAGCAGCTGCTGCAACCCAAACAGAAAAATAGATGCATCACCATAAATCAGTGCATAATCTCTGTGAATTGCAATGAAAGCTGCACGCTGAGAGCAACAAAGTATTTAAAGACGATTAGAGAAGATAAATTACCATACTTCGCACCACCCCTCGTGGTTAAATGAATCCATTAGCCGTTTAGAAGTATTGTTACCCATCAACAAACATCATACCCTGCCCATATACCTGCCGTAAAAATGTATATAACT
>NC_064877.1:52185646-52188146 GCF_943734665.1 Anopheles aquasalis
ATTGATTTTTCGAGAGTTTCTCGTCAAAAACAAAACCAATACCATTCAACAACCGGCCGATTAACGTGATATCGTATCATGTGGCTTCTGCCTATTCAATTGACCCTAAAAACCACTACGAGGAACTCGTTTTCAGAGTGTGGAGGCAATTAAGCTAAAATCGCCGGAGGCACTAAAGACTATAACAAAAACCGAGTTCCAGAAAAATTTGAGGAGTGGATCAAATGCTGGCACAAGTGTATTGCATCCGACGGGGACTCCTTTGAAGGGAACAATTTGAATTTTGAAGAAAAAACAAGTACTTTTCTTTTTATGACAAAATTCCGGTTTATTTTTGATCATGGTAGTATATAAATTACAAACTCGTACTTTCGAACGCACATCACGTGAGAACGGATGGGCCGATTTCACTCATTCTTGGCGCGATGAATTCGTCTTGCTCTGCGTTATGTTTATACGTTTAAATTTTTTTAGTAAGTTCTGTCCTTTAATGGCAAACTGGAACTCAATTTTGCGCCGGATTTCCACATCACAGCCTACATGATTCGATATTATTTCTAAACATTGGTTGGCAACCTTTCAGTTCCAATGCCTACTGCGTTGAATTCGATATTGTTGCTCTAATTTGATCATCGTCACCTACTGTGGTACTTTCTACAGTGATCACAAAATCAGTTTTCAATTTTTTACTTCCATCGGACCAAAGAGCGATTGGTTTGAGCAAACTAACGATGAACCAACGTCATGTGATTTATGTTTGGTAATTATTGTGGATTGAATAAAACCTACGGCGAGTACATCTAGAACTATTTTGTGGTAAAAAGAAAATTATCTAATTTTAGTTGAGTCATTTCAAGACAGATAAAAATACCTTCAATTAAAAGATCATGTAAAGGAGTGCGAAATTTAGTCGAAATTTAAAAAGACTGGCACCTCCAGACCTCTGAGCAACGGGATCAAGCATGTTTTCAGCTTCAATAGCGTATGTCGTAAAATCAAGATCTCAAGAACAACGAGAAAGGATTAATGATAGCGAAAGACGAAAGCAGCAGTGCAATCAAGATCAGGATCGTATAAGTGGAAATATTGCAAATCCTCCCGTAGTTAATTTACATCGTGCGGCATTGCTATTTGGTTCTACGATCCCCTACAATGAAATGTCGTGTGTTGAAAAAGGAAAGATGAATGAGGTGTGTCAACATTGCCCAAAAATTTTGTTTCAAAACTCCCCGATTGTGATGGCAATTATATGATGTTGGTCATCAATATCATTGGAAGCATCAGTACAGTATAACCCATTTCCATTTTTATGTTGCATTAAAAACTATAAATCCAACATCCTCAATATAGGCCTCAAGAGTCGAATGGCAGAACGAAGTTTGCCGGGAACACTAGTACCTATATATAAAAAGTTTCATGAGATCCAATTATATAGATTTTGAGTAAATTTGTATGATTTTCAACCTACAATTGACAAACATACGGCTCGTCCGTCCTTATCTATGTTTAAAAAAAAACATACAATTGACAACCAATAGACTTGTTCTAAAGCGGATGGCTAAAAATACATCAACATTGTCCAAAGTAAATTCAAGGATCATACATGTTTTGTTCTAAAATTATGTGTATCTTCTTTTACATATTTTGTATGAAACATAATTCATTTAGCTATGTAAACCTGTTGAATACCCCCACCGGTTTTATCAATATTCAATAACCCATGGTTTCATGGTTTTAAAAAACCAAAAAAAATATTAAAAACAACATTGGTAATCACGAATGTCAATGTTTTTGATTTTAAAACAAATTATCTATCACATATCTATCTTAGTATCTTGCCAGAGGTATATCGTAGATTATTGACTGTGTTTTTTATTTAAGAGTCCATGCAGTACTTTTGCAGTAATGATCGGTTCTTTTAGAAATGGATAGGACTAAATTGTAGAAACACATTGAAGCCTGTAATTTGCAACTCATTAAGCTAAAATGAATGATGATCTCAGACGGATTCCCAAATTCCTACAATTTAAACCCGTCTTCGCCAGTGGCGCTTAATGTTTATGGCTTGAAAGAAAAGTTTTCGGCCTCCCCACAGGTTCTGTTGTTTAAGACTAATTTCCGTGCCAGGCTTGCACATTTAGCACGACACAAATTAGCCGCAAGCCCTACGTTGCGAGCCCGACATGGCCGTGAAACCGAAAGCCCAAGCCGATCATTAGGCCCGCAGCCAGAAAGCAAAAAAAACCGACCCAAACCGCTAATGTTTTGGGATCGTTTGACCGCTCGTTGGATTGAAAGAAAACTGAACCCATTTGAACGCGCGCTTAACAACCTATTATTTCTTCGCCCCGGGCCAGTCATTTGTTTGGCTTTTAATTTTGGGGAAACCATCTTACGCTTCACTCTTGGTTGTGGGTTGTTCCTTAAAACCGTTTTCCCGACATGATCCGTCGAGCCGTGAGATTGTCACCTTCAGCACCACCAGCGGTGATATGAATAA
>NC_064877.1:52240646-52243146 GCF_943734665.1 Anopheles aquasalis
GACCAACATTAACCACACACCATCACCGGAACCACTAGCGGCACGGGCTTAGAACAAAATAAATGACTACGAATCTTGCTGATTCATGACAGCGGTTATATCCTCTCGTTTCCTGTTCCTTCTGTTGGATCATTTTAAGGTTCTATTTGGTAGTGTCTTTTTCTCTCCATTCCATTCGCTTTCTCTCTCTCTGTCTCTGTCTCTCTGTCTCTCTGTCTCTCTCTCTCTCTCTCTCTCTCTTTCATTCTTTCTTTCTTTCTTGTTGTCTCGTAATATAGGAAGTATCTGTTCCAACCATTCATCACATCGCTTCTGTTGGATTTTTTTTCGGATGTTGTTGCTATCCGATACGGGTGTCCGACCTACCAGTACACCGTGACCGTACCATACTAAGCCGATGCTCGAGCAGAATGATTAATGGCGGTCCATTATTACAGTAACATTTCGTCGATAATGTTTTGGCTATACAAATTAGTTCAGCATGACAATCGGCAATTTTTCTCACACAGTGATGTGTAAAAATATCACGGCGTCATCATACATTATCCTTCAGCAGGCTTCAACAATTCCACTACTCTGTGACGGATCGCAACTAACTACAACGTCATTAGTTAGGGAATGTTTCGTAATTTTTTATATACAACTAGTAAAACAGAAGTGAAAAAATGTTGATAAAACCAATCGAATAACGAGCAGTATAGAAAATTCCCACTCAACTAAATTGTAGATTTTACGATTTTTAAATAGTTAATTTCACCAGGCTGATCGAATAAATTGCTGAATATTTCAATTAAAAGTTTCATTCTAGAGAAGTAATAAAGGAAAATCGAAGTTTGTGGGAAAGAATTGATTCATTCTAGATGTTTCTGTTTATATAAGTATGATTAGACTCAAAGTGAACCGTTTTTTATTCATAAAATCTACCAATTAACCAACAGATGATCTATAAATAAAGAAAAATAAATATATAATGTATGTGCCGTTGAATATTCTGATCAGCTAGTGTAACGCTAAAGCGGGCAAATATGCTTTTATTTTATAAGTTTCCGTTTCTTCTCGCTGCATGACTGCATTTTCTAAGTTTAGGATCGTGTGTGGTCCTTCGGATAGCATAGCCTATAAGCTATTTGATTAAAGTAAAGAGAGAAAAAGTTTAAACAGAAATAAGAGAAATAAAATAATATAAATTAGAGAAAGCGAAGAAAGTAACAAGGGATCTATATAATAAACTATAACCACTATTTGGAGGTTTTTCTTTTAAATCCCGGTGAACGTTCAATCGCTCAATAAAGTGCTCTTGGGCGATATGGCGATTTTAGAAATGGATCACTGAAATGGTAGCATTCGGCAACAGTAGTGACGATGGAATTACAAGTCCTACCTCATTAATAATCACCGCTTCCCAATTACCATCCTAATGAACGATCAGAACCCAGGCAAGAGGTGTTTGCGAAACATGCTTTCATGAAACGTGACTCTATTCATCGCACTTGATCAAAGTACCGCTGGCAAGTTTCACGTTAAGTGAAGATTGATGATTGCGCATGGCGTTTTGGAATAGAGCGGTAGACAGTCGAGATGCGAAAAGATGGATCAGATTGAACACCAGGAATGTCTCAAAGTGAAAGACGGTTTCAGGCAGCTGGTGCAGTATGACAAGGCATTGGTAAGAACGACTCATCAAGCATCAAACCCATCAGATAGAGAGCTAAAACTCAGACTCGGCAAATCGTAGTCGCAAACAAAAGATGGAAGAAGAAAAGGCGGGAACTGGGTCCCAAACGCTAGCCAACAGACAGGAAACAAGGAAAAAAGGTTCGGCTTACCAACTTTTGTTGATTCAACACTCTCCTCTTTGGGAAGCGAGAATGCCTGAAAATGACACCCGAAAAAACCGGGAATGATTAATGGTCTTGAGTACGAAGTCCACTTTTCATCTGCTGCTCCCGGACTCGTCTGCATCTTCGTTTGGCGCTTCTTCTTCTTCTTCCTTGGCGTTTGGCAATCGTGACAGCGCAGAAACAAGCGTGCCTACCAAAGAGCACGTGAGGTAGAAATAATAGGAGAGTGAAAGCAGACTGGCACAAGAGGAACAACATTTGTCTTGCGTTTAGTCATTTTTCATCTATTTACTTCGGGGTTGCTTCATTCGAGTGTCAGATTTTCTCGTTTTACTCCGCGCTGGGTATCCGATTTCTGTCCTCGACCTGCCAGCTACGGTTGAACATTTTGACATGTTATTATTCAGTCTTAGAACTTTAAAGAGAGCTAAGTAACGAGCATCTTCCGTGTGTTCCACGATCTTCCGTGTGTTCCAAACCCCGGAAGCACAACAGTTCCTGTCCGATGAGAGTATTTGCGATAATTCTTGAAATTGGAGCAGCCTTTTACTTAGTGAACAAATATTACTGGCTGAAAAGAAATGATGAAATATAAATATTACATCGGTATGTTAATCAGAATAGTGAATTAGAGTTTGATTTGTTCATTTTAACATTCT
>NC_064877.1:52253146-52255646 GCF_943734665.1 Anopheles aquasalis
AACAGCTAAAAATATCTCGCACTGGTTTCGTTTTGTTCCTTTTTCACATTGGTGCGCTATAACACGTTTTATACATTGTAATTCTTACTTTGACGAACAATACTTCTAGACCAAATTTTCTCTTTCTTCAATTCTACAGAATGTCGTTTGATTACGCTTTATTATTAGTCACAAAAACAAATTATTATAAATATTATTATCGTAAACACAAATATGAAACAAACCAAGAAGCTTTCCGCTCTGCAGTGATGTAATAACTAAAACATTCGAATACAGAATTTTATTATTAGCACAATACCTAGAGAGATATTCAACTAAACTATGCACAATGCTAAACCGGTGGCTATAATTCATGAGTAAAGGGCTTTGAAATAGAGCTTTGAGGATCATGGTTTGACGATGGAATCCAACCGATAGATAAAATCGAATGAAGACTCTGAATTGCATCCCAAGTCTGTCGCAAGTTAAGTCTAATGAGAGTGACGTAGGAGATAAATAGTTCGAATTCATGTCGATGCCTTTTTCAAAATTGCAGCCGAGCTGCATGTTAGTACACACATTGATATATCACAAGTGATAATGCAACACGGAATTTTGGTGATTTTACTGTCGATACAATGAAAACACGACAACCTAATCCGTAAAATCGATTAAGGGGATGAAGAGACGATATCGATTTTGATATTAGATTTTTATAATAACATTCTTATCGGGTCTAACCGAGCAAGCCATATGCAAGCAAGGAATATACCGATGGGTAGTGAAGGAAATGCCCTAACACATTTTTTTGGTAGTTATTAACATAAATACGGTTCGTCCGTTCTCATATATATCAAACCATGGCAACCATGAAAGTGATCATGCTTTAGCACAATTAGAACTATTAGGTTATTGATGAAGTTGTTGACTGTTGGGAAAATAGTAAAACATATGACTTTAGACAAAATGTTTTCAGATAGTCGGAAGCCTATTAAAGGGTGAACTAAACTACAACAGAATTTGGCTATTTTAGAAATTTTATAGCACAGCTGTAGCATTCTATTACGTAAAGATAAATGTCACATACATACACAAATGGTCAGAGATCTTACCAAGGAATTGGAAATTCTTTCCATTCCATGGTATTGGATTCCCCCGAATGGTCTATTTTTTTTGTGTGTCACTATACACGTATTTTTGGTACTTGTTTGTAAGGATAATTATCATTCCAGCTATTTTTTATGCTGCTTTATGACTTTATGCTATTCATTAGGTTTTATTAGAATGAAGATGATCCATATAGTAAATAGGTTGTCTGTTTTCATAGCAATTATACCACACAATAGCATTTTATAAGCAATTTTTATAAAATATCGTATAATAACGAATATTCTTCGTTTGTAAAATGTTAATATACCTATCAACATATACATTGAATTCTATTAACCATTAAATGTGTTTTAGTTTTTGAATTTCTTTGTTGATAGTTTTTGAAAAATGCAGCAACAAATTGAAGCCCATAATGACCGCACTGAGCGTAAAATTGGGAGGGTTTGTTTTGACAAAACGAATAGTAAAACCCAGGCCCGTCCATAAACGGAAATGTTCACATCTATTACTTTACATGATACCATGCGACCCAGCTTCTTAGCGCCAATACTGGCGTAAATCTTACCGTGGTTTGTGAAGCCTTCACTTCCAAACCGCGCCCTTTGTTACGCAGGAAATGGGCAATAAATTTATCACTAATTCGGTGCATAGTTCAGATGCATAGCAACGAATATCCAATTTCCCAACGGTCTTGCCGACGACTGCTTAGGAATTCTCGTGTTGCTTAGCAATGGGATCCGTGATCGCTGCTCTTCTCGTGTCTTTTCAATCTTACTTCCATTCAAATGCCTTTGGGAACGTGCCTCGCGAGCTGAGGGATCTCTTTTTGGTTCGGTCTGTTCTATGTTGAGCTCACATCACCAACAAGATTCTGGAAACAGACTATCGGAGAGTTCACGAGGGTGCTTCTTTGTGTCATGGCGCTGTCACCATCGTGCGGGATGACATATGCCGCATCCCCTGTTTCACTCCATTTCCATTTACTCAGCTTCTAGTATTTCTAGAAGCAGCGACAGAAACAACAATGTGCAGCCATGACACATGACGGTGTAATAAATCAGTGGCCGTCGAGTGCTTGGAGTCTTATTACGCACCCTCTATCACGCTCTAATCGTGCATGCATGCTGTACTTTTAGTTTTCTCATAATTCAAGACGGCTCTGGCGAACACAGTATGAATTGACTTGTTTTGAAATAGCTTTTTCATTTCCTTTCGCGTACATATGTGTTTTGACATCAGTACTGTTTTTCTTTCCCATAAGCGCGATAAGTTCTGTCAACTAACATGAGTACAGAGCCACAGCGGATGGACCCTATTTTGGACCCATTAACGCCGGGAAGAACAACAAACCAACGAATTTTAGTTTCTTTACCTTCCCTCTCTAACCGCTGCCCAAAGAGACACGACAAAT
>NC_064877.1:52263146-52270646 GCF_943734665.1 Anopheles aquasalis
CGGCTATCACTGTAGTTTAAACGCACTCAAAATTGTGAATCAAGTAATATGAGAAGATTTTACAGGAAATTGTTCAAAATCTAATTTAGTACTAAGTAATTCGTATGATAGGGTTGTATATCCAAACATTCTGTTGTTGGAAAATCTAACTTAATTAGGAGAAACACAAGGTGGTATTTTTTCTTCGTACCTTTTACACTTGCTAAAAAAAAACTTGTTTACTTAAACAAAAATAATTTTGGCCGTGTAACTAAATATGACCAACTTTTAAAGTAATGCTCACATATATCGTTTACATACATTTATTTACAGCCAACCAGCTAGCTAATTAAGGTAGGATATTGCAGTGCTTTGGACTTACAAGCCAACTATCACAACCCGTAAAGAAGGGTGAGCCAAATGGATAGGAAGGCCGAAAAGGTGCAAAAAGCGATAGTGGCAGCAGAAGAAGGAGTGAATGATTGATGTTAACTAAATTATGACTTTTCATCACGATCCGTCAACAGACACGCGCAAATGGTCGACCATCTGAGCTGCACTGTGAATGGCCTCCATTTCATGTAGTGCCATGTGATTCTATATTATTATCGGTGCTTATTTCTTCTGCCCAAAAGAAAATTATACAAAGTTCGATGCGATATGGTCATCATCACGAAAGGAAGCGACTAGGAATGGAGAAACCGTGGCGTGATCAATGTAGTCAGCTTCGACGTGGCCACCTCAACGGATGCGTTTGTCGGCTGCGGTACTCGCTATATCACGCCAATGCATGAGCGGGCGATGGAAATGGTTAGGGCAAAGTACTGTTCGTGTTTGAACATACCGAGCGTCCTGAAGCGCGCCAGTTAGCACGGTGCAATAAAGTTGCGCGAAATGCATCATTTGTCTCCACATAAGGTTAGATCCACGGAGTGGTGCCGATCATGCAATAAAGATAAGGTGCAAAGAGTTGTTACTGACCGCAACAGTTGGAGCTCTGGACGGCTCAATCTTTTCTGAATTTGATAAACGGACAGTGTATGACGGGACAAGATGTACACTTAGTCAATTAAGTTTTTTGCTTCTGGTTTTATCTCACTTTTTATTATATATAACATCCTTGTATAGTCGTCATCCTGATCGTAGATCAATGCTCGCTTTTGGAATTAATGTCGATGCCGTCGCTCCTTCGTAATTCGTCCCAACTATGTCTACCCATTAAATTGCTGAAAACACTGCACTTAGGAGGAAACATTTGCGATTATAGATGTATTACCTTGTTGGATTCTGCTTACTAAATATTCTCTCTGGGATGTAAAGCTATATCTACGCCAAATGGAGCTCTAGAGTCAGTCTAAGTGATTTAATTTATTCATTAGGCATCCGTTAAACATAATCGGTATGTATTTTTTCTAATTTGACATTATAACAAATATTTTCATTATGATTAAAATGGCAAGTTCCGTTCTCAAAAATTGCTATTCGCCGACATCGTTCGTTTTTTGCCTCCATCTCCAAAAATCGGCGGCCGAATCGCATCAAATTTTTATTGAAGGTTACGGTGAGTATGTTCTTACTGAAACGCAGAGCAAAGTGCGGTTTAAAAATTTTTAAGGTAGTGATATAAATGAGAGAACCACCAACCACCGAAAATGTTAGAAGTCATCAAATTGCATGCCTTATTGGCCACTGCCACCGCGAGGAATATCGGCCAAGGACACGTAAAAGCGACAGATGGTAACAATTACCACTTGCGGCCAACTCACCAGACTTGAATCTATCAAATGATCATTCATTTGCATTTGCATTCCTGTGCATTGTTGGGACAGGTAGTGGTCGAGCATCGCTTCTTTTTAAACGAAAATTTGAAAAAATGGATGGGGTTTGAAAAAATTGTAGAGAATGGCGGTTTTTTGGTTAGGCATCCAAAAATTGAATAAGATATAGTTGAAATGTGTAGCTAACGATTGCCATAATATTTTTTTCTCCATTTTTCAAGCAAAAGCGTTTTTTACGTAAAAAGATCAGTTTCATATGCATACACCTGGTAGGTCAAACATATTGTTGGGACTGGTAAGAGAACATTCCATAGATGGCTCTAAACAAATCGATATCGTTGAGAACTTACTTGGGATCAAGACCGATTAACATACTTAGGATCAAGAAGAAAAAAAAGACATATTATTGACTATTTTTATGACGTAA
This sequence comes from Anopheles aquasalis, assembly GCF_943734665.1. NCBI lineage: Eukaryota > Metazoa > Arthropoda > Insecta > Diptera > Culicidae > Anopheles > Anopheles aquasalis. The sequence continues at coordinate 52,265,331 of NC_064877.1, forward strand.
CCATTCAACTTAAATTTTTCTAGTGAATGTCATATTAATGTGCAACTTTTCAAAAAAAAATGGGAGTATTTTAGGGAAGATTCATTAAAAACTTCATCCATGGCATCAAATTTATGAAGGTGCGCTTGCGAAATGGTACTGTTTGCAATGCCCATCGTAGCCACGTGACTGGTCATCTGAAATATACAAATTGATAATTGTTTGATAGATTATAAATTATCACAGGTAGCCCCATCGAGTCGAAATTTTTGAAGTTGAAAAAGTGATGCTTTTTACGATTTTACCTACAACCCAAAACGAGTTTCACATAATTGTTAAAAAATATCAACATTTTTTTTGAAGACTCAACGGGGCTGGCAAAGAGTGTACAGATTATGTGATAAAAATTTCAAATAAATCGGTCTATTCGTTTTTACGGTACGATGGGCGCCGCCTTTAAATTCGTTGGTTTTGGGAAACGCGCTTGAATGTAGAGAGCAGCGGGGAGCCTTGTAAGAAACGTTGATATTCAAAAAGCTTTAGCTTTTGCTTCGATTGTTCCAAAAATTTTACACAATGTTCTTGAAAGGATCGCCATTCAAGGAAAAGCGTTAAAATATGTGTCACAAAAAAATTAAATGTGTCTACCATGCCAAAAGAATTGTTCATGATTTAGCGACCCAAACCACCCGTCATGCCATTTTCCGACAACTTCATACAAATCGAAGTGCTGCTCGGCCAGCGCGTGACCGATCATCGAAAAGTGGTGATATTGGAATGGCCCAGGTCCAGTTAATTAGCGGGGAGAGGAAGAACCGCCCTATTAATTGAATTCAAATTATTATGGACCATTTCTGACGAGTGCGATGTGTTTTGGTTTCGCTCCATCTGCTTATCGTTTATGAATGGGGTAGCCATTAATAAAACTTAAGCTTTTTGAAATGGCTAGTTGAGAAATTCCCAACTACTGGTAAAGCATTTTCAACGATTACACATGAACCTCGTCCAAAAAAACCTGCAATTCATGCTCCAAAACGTTTTTGGCTCAATTTTCACGCTTCTTGCCACTGTAGTCAAAATGGTCATCTTTGAACCAATTTAGTCAATTTTGGCAAGTGATTTCCTCTACCACATTGTCATTATAAGCCTCTACAAGCGTTTGAATCGATTCTGTCGCCGATAACTCCAAAAGAAAGCAAAACAGTTGAGCTCCCCGCGAAAGCTCTTTTTCAGGCTCAAAACTAGACATGAACTAGGTAAAATGAAAATTATCTGATTTTAGTTGGACAGAAAAAAATCCTTCAATCAGAAGCTCAAGTAGTGGACAGTGGAGTAGAGGAGTGCACAGTCGAAATTCAAAAAGACTGGCACTGATCCGTAGAAACCAGACCTCTCAGCAATGGAATCAAGCATGTTATCAGCTTCAATTGCGTATGTCTGAAAATCAAAATCAAAATCTTAAGAACAACGAGAAAGGATTAATGATAGCGAAAGACGAAGGCAGCAATGAAATCAAGATCAGGGTCGTATATGCAAAATCGGGCATTTTTGTATGGGATTTATCCGCCGGGATGAATCTACGACGCCCTACAATGAAATGTCGCGTTTTGAAAAAGGGAAGATGAATGAGGTGTGTTAACATTGCCCAAAAATTCCTTTTCAAACTCCCCGATTGTGATGGCAATTATTGGATGTTGGTGATCAGTATCATTGGAAGCATCAGTACAGTAAAAACCGTTTAACGCTTGCAATATGGGCCTCAAGAGTCGAACGGCAGAACGAAGTTTGCCGGGAACACTAGTTAAATCTATTTCTCGTTCCTTTGGCATTATAGGAGGCCGCAATAGAAAATTACTCTTGTAACAAAGCAACCATGATTTGATGCACTTGGTTTGAGTTGGATTTTTAACCGGATTGAGAACAAGTGTTACTGCCTCGTGATGATTGTTATCAAACGTGCTGCTACTTCGATAACAAGAAACAGAGAATCCATAATACGAAAGATATGCGTGCGTAAATATTCGGAAACAATGAATTTTACGCTAGCCGCCGCGAACAAGGTATTCTACGATAGCGCCAACATCCGGCAAGTAGATGTCCCATCCTTCAGTGGCTCATTCGGCATCCTTCCTATGCACGTTCCAACACTCGGTAAACGGACCGCGACTTGAGAGGGTTTCACATTTTTAAATATTACCCGTTCTGCTTTCCAGCGATTCTTCTTTCCGGGATCGTTACTGTGATTGAAAGCGACGGAAGCCTGAAACAGATTTTCGTGTCTAGTGGAACCGTTACTATTAATCAAGATGCGTCGGTCCAGGTCCTAGCAGAAGAAGCCCATCCCATTGAAGATCTAGATACTTCCAGATGCCGCGAAATTATGTTAAATGCACAAAACCAGCTATCAGTTGCTGTAGGCCAGCAGGTAAGATGGATCGTCTAACCAATAGAGAGGAATAAAATCTAACAAAACTATTTTTCCCTTAGGAAGTAGCCAAAGCAGAGATTGTTCTTGAAGTAGCAGAGGCACTTGTGCGAGCGGCCGAATGAAGTACAGAAGAGGCTGATGTTACACTGTATCGGCATTTCACGGTCCAAACTGAAAATAAAGAATGCTGTAATCAATCATAGTAATCTAGGACTTCCCTAGGAGGCACCTTTTATCATTGCTTCGTATGCTGGTTTCGTCCGCTGAGATATGCTTTTCTGCTTTCCTATGGTTTCATCAGTTCTGCAAATTGTTGATGAGTTGATTAGCAAAATGCGATTGAAACAAACGCCATATTTAGATTTAATCCAGTGAAGAAGAGCTTTATTGTGAATAATCACACCATGTATTTTCCAACCGGAACCATGTACTGAATTGAAACAAAGTAGATTTGCGTGAATACGATGCGCGAGAGAAGGAATCATTTCTTCATTTTCTTCTTCTCAGCTTCTTCCTCCTTCTCTGCTTCAATCGTTTTCACATACTGTTCAATCGTCTCGGCATCCAGCATGGTCATAGGTTTATCACGGCGCATAACGGCTACCTCGAGGTTTTTCTGTCCGGACTGAACAACTTCCAACAGGGCGCGTATAGCTAGCGTGATTGTACCCTTCTCAGTGCTGACTGCTTCCGGTGTGTACTGTGCCTCGAGAAACTCGCGTACTGTCTTGGCCGAGCGCCCGGTTGCGTTTGCTTTCCATTCACAATAGACTCCCGATGGTTCCGTTTGATACAAATGAGGTTTACCGTCGTAATCGAAGCCTCCGATAAGGCACGATATACCGAACGGCCGGCGTCCATTGCTTTGAGTGTACTTTTGCTTCATCCCGGCAATAAAGCGGGTAATGTACTCTAGCGTAACAGGATCTTCGACGTTCAGCTTATGCGACTGGCATTCCACTTGCGCCCGATTGATAAGCACTCTTGCGTCGGCAGTGAGCCCGGCGAAAGCCATCACAACATGATGGTCTAGCAGGCATATCTTGCGCACTGTTCGCTCCTCCTGCAGCTTAGCAACCGACTTTTTCTCGACGCCCAGAACTACGACATCTTTGCCCCGAACTCCAATCTGGAACAAGAACAAGGCCAAACACCATCCAAATAATTACGAGTCATGACGCCGCCTGACATTCCGGCATGCGGCGAGACACTTACCGCGGTGGATCCTTTGCGGACAGCTTCTTGGGCGTACTCCACTTGCAGCAAGTGGCCATCGGGTGAGAAAACTGTAACAGCACGATCGTATCTGGCCGACATTTTTCAACAGCAGTAAGCAAAGGTAAAGCAAAGTAGCTCGGGATGTTTTCCGTCCGGCTTAAATTCTTCCTACTCCACGATGATGCTGCGAATGTGCGTGTGTTTTTTTTAACGCCGATATTGACAACTCATTGTTGTGACAGCACTTTGACGTGCCCGAAAAGCAAATCTGACAACTTGATTTGATTTTGTCCTTTTCTGCGTAACCCACTATCCACTGGCTGGCAACACTGGTGCTGCCAAAAATCACCACAAAATACTTCTGTGTTGTGTTTTGTTCTCGGAATTCGGCACGGAAGTTGGCGTTCCTAAATAGCTGTTCGTAAATCGTGCCATTTTCTAGCCATAATCTTTATAAAAATGGAGATTTGCCGGTTGTGTATGGGCGACACCACTTTGGATTCGTTCAGTGACCTTGATGATGCTCATATTTACGACAAAATCAACGATTGCCTAAAAATCGAGGTGAGTTATGTTTGCTTCCATCCTGTTTGCTGGCTTAATCTAATGATCGTGTGTTGCAGGTGGATCCTTACGACAAAGTTTTACCTTCTACGATATGCTGGAGTTGTGCCAAGTTGGTACGAAAATTTTACCGCTTTCGTCGCGAATGCTGGAAGACTCAGAGGCTGCTGTTGATCCAACTGAAAAGAGAGAAGTCCGTAAAAATATCAAATATTTCAAAACCACTGCCACTCTCCCTTCGCGATGGAAGGAGCACAATGAAGGAAATAATGTGGCAACGATGTTTGGCACTACCGAAGAAAGCGAAACAAGAAATGATGATTGAAATTATGGAAATAAGTCCCCCGCCTTCACCTACATTACCCCTTATGCCACAAGATGATGTCGTACAACAGTATCAAGAAGAGAGTCTGGAAAAAGGCAAAGTTATGGATGAGATTGACGGAAATGAAGATATATCAATACCACAGGATGAAGCGGTCAGCGACTGGCAGGTAGATGAGTCAACGCCGTCCGTGGGCCAACAGTCCGACTGCGAGACTCAACGTCTGTCTCCAGTCCCCGATTCCGAAGGATTGTTAGTAGATAATTTCGAGAAATGCGATTTCGAAATGAAAGACATAGAAACCTTGGATAACATGCCGGAAAAAGACGAACAAAAGAACTACGTTAACATACACCCGGATACAACGGTCATGGAAAAACAAGAAAACATGCAACCTGATACAAAGGTGTTCGAAAATTATGAAAACATTCAGCCTGGTACAGCGCTCAATGAGAGTAACGAAATAATGCAGCCTGTAAAGAAGGAAAACGAATGCAGTAAAAATGTTCTCCAACAAAACCTGGAATGTTTTAAGGTGGAAAATGATGTAAAGTTACTGAATGAAGAATCTGCACCGAATACTTTTCCCGAGTACGTAGAGGAATATTTAGATTCGGACACTTGCGATTATGACTCTGCGCCTCCGAATGAGCAGAAAAGTAGTGAATCTGAGCAAATTGTGCCTACCCGTAGCAAACCAATGACTGGAAAAGCATTGTATCAATCTTTGCTCATGAAATGTTCGATTTGTGATAAGGAAATTGAACGCAACAGAATGGAAGGACATATCAACAAACATAAA
>NC_064877.1:52280646-52320646 GCF_943734665.1 Anopheles aquasalis
TTGGACAGTGTGGATTAGTTCACGGAGAACAGTTGAAAAAGTGAAACACGGTTTTCTTAACACAGTGCTAGTATACTATCGATTTACTTTACGCTTCATCATACGCTGCAGTATAATAATGTCTGAGACAAATTTTAAAAGCTTGGAAGATGTACTGAACAAATACATTCCTTCGGAAGAACTCCGCGAAGTGAAAAGAGTTCTCTACGGTAGATCAGACGAGTAAGTAATGTCAGCAGACAATAATGTCGCAGAAAAACACCTTTCTATAAACTTGTAGGAAAATAGTAATAGATATTCATAGTAATGGTGAAAGAAAAATTTGCGTGCATTGTAAAAAATGAACTCTAGTCTAGTTTATGACGATTCTTTCCGTATATCGTTGCAAATGTTACCTTGATTTACGATTAAGGTAATTCCATGGTAATCGTTTCGCGCATGTGTGTTCTTATATGCTTATCTCAAAACATTTCGTCAGTCGTATTGTATTTCTTTATGACATATAAGATAAGATACAGCAACAATTGGGCGATAATCGTTATTTGAGACCTAGGCATGATACAGCATTGTATGTGATCGGGAATGTTAAATGGATATGGTATTTAAAGAATGGTAAATTGGTAAAAATGGCAAATTATTCGTATACAAAGTTACGATTCTTTACAGAATTTTTGAAAATCTTTTCAGAAGGTAGTAATCATGACATGTTATTAATTTTTTTTAATTTCTGTCATATTTTAGCAACGAGCTGACATTTTCGGACGAGACAATTTCATTAGCAAAGGATGTAGATGTCGAGCTGAAGGGATACGTGTTTGATGCACGTAAAGAAAATTTGAGAAGACCAAGGATCGTCAGAGTCGCAGCCATACAAAATACCGTCGATATCCCAACGACGGCACCGATCCACGTGCAACGCGATGCGTTACATGAGAAAATATCGAACATTTTAAGAGTAGCTGTTTCAGCTGGCGTTAATATCGTTTGCCTCCAGGAAGCATGGAGTAAGTACACGTAACGCGATAGTAGAACGTATTTGCCATGCTTGTTTTACTCTACGGTAATGTACATTTCTTAATTTTTTCTAGCTATGCCTTTTGCCTTCTGTACACGCGAAAAGTTTCCTTGGTGCGAGTTCGCCGAGGATGTTGAGAATGGACCTACCACGAAAATGCTGAAGGAGTTAGCCAAGCAATATAACATGGTCATCATTTCTCCTATCCTCGAGCGTGACTCAAATCATCATGATACAATATGGAATACGGCCGTAGTGATTTCAAACAACGGTGCTTACATTGGCAAGCATCGTAAAAACCATATTCCTCGTGTAGGAGATTTTAATGAATCGACGTACTATTTCGAGGGTAATACGGGCCATCCTGTCTTCGAAACGCAGTTTGGGCGCATAGGAATTAACATATGCTATGGGCGCCACCACCCACAAAATTGGATGATGTTTGGAATCAACGGAGCCGAGATAGTTTTTAATCCATCTGCGACGGTTGGTTCAATACAACTCATTTCAAATTATGCCAAGTGTGAAAGGTAGAGAGATTGCAAATTGGTTTAATCTACGGTTTTCCTTTTTTTTTCTTTTCTTTTCAGGTTGGTGCCCTTAGTGAACCACTATGGGGTATCGAGGCAAGAAATGCAGCTATTGCGAATGGATACTTTACTTTTGCAATCAATCGCGTCGGGACGGAAGTTTTTCCGAATGAGTTTACTTCCGGCAATGGGTTACCGGCACACAAGGACTTTGGACCGTTCTACGGATCATCTTATGTGGCAGCTCCAGACGGTTCACGCACACCAGGTCTTTCGCGAGATAAAGACGGCTTACTTGTGGTAGAGATGGATTTGAACCTTTGTCGGCAGGTAAAGGATTTCTGGGGCTTTCAGATGACTCAACGTCTACCTTTGTATGCCGAATCTCTGGCCAAAGCTATTCAACCGGATTACAAGCCTCCGACAATAAGAGAATAGCCAAGTTCTTTGGCAGGGAAAGAAAAATTCTCTATATGTTTGATTTTCACCACTGTCTAACAATAAAGTGTTAAATTCATTATGAATATGCCTCGTCTGTAATTAATATTCAAATATCTCTTCACTTTATATAAGACACAAAAAGACATCTACGGAGTCGTCGTCTGCTTTACAAAACCAGTAAGGATCCGACCACTCCCCGACTAATATGGATACATACTAATAACGCAATGTCTGCTCGAAAATATCCCAGTCGGAGGAAACTGTTTTTCCTACCGGTCGGGCCAGACCCGGGACTACGGATTAGGGTCTTAGAATAGCACTGTGGAACGGGGTAAAACACTTATACATTATTCACCTTTGTATATTGTTACACATCACATTTTAATCACCAAAATCGTGATATTCGTAGAATTCAAAAGCATTAGACCGCAGACAAAAATAATTGCTGCACGCAGGATTTTTTTGTATTTATTAGGGTTTGACCAGTACATTGTCACATCGCTTGCATGAATAATCTTCCCCATTACCAACTTCATCTATTTAGTTCCACTTTGTTAGCTTTCGACCCATATCTAAAACTAATCAACAAACAGCTACATCAATCTTCGTCGAAGCTTTCCATTTTCTTATATATGCATTTTGTTGTGAAGAGGAAGGTTTGTTCTTTGTTTTGCACATTCGTTAGAATTTTCTTTTCTCCAGCAAAGTTGAACATTGACGGCAATTTTAACCAATGATCGTGTAAACCACACTGTCCGTCTGAATTTTACTTAAGAATAGTTTGTAAAGGAAAGTGTGTTTTCCTTTGCTGAATGTTGATAAATCATCATCAGTTAGCTTGTTAGACAGGCAAGACTGCCTTAGGTTTTGCCACAAACGTTACAAGTTTCAGGTGGATTTCTTTTCATTAATTGGGCAAACATAATAAAAATGTGCCTTTTGAGTTTTTGGTTCTCTAGAGAAGCGACTCTTGATGAATTCGAAACATCTTGTTATTTTGCTCAAAAATGTTTTGCGATTGCCACTTGTTATTAGCTGCTGTATATTTGCTCCACAGTTAGCCTTTTCGCGTTCAACAGTTTAATCATCTCTGTTAGCTTAATGGTGCTCAATGGTTTTAGTAAGTTCCTATTTCCTTGTGTACAATTTCTCGGTAGATGTTTCAGGGATTCCATATTGTCTATGTTTTGTTATATTTTCTTTGTCATTCGGGTTGTCTTCCACTTAAGCCAATCACTATTTAATGAACTCTTGTTGGCCGGCTGGTTGATTAATTTGAAACATCGCAAACATAAATGGTTCGACGATTATATTTCCACTTTTTTGTTCTTCCCAACACAGTGTATACATCGCCTGTGAATATACGGTAACCTATACAGACCTAGAAACAATTTAGAATATGTACCTTCTACAATTCATTTTACGCTACAATGTATCGAACGATTTCTTCTGCAGATTAACTTATGAACAAAAAACTTCTAAACCATCTTGTAGTATTTGACGAGTAGGGTGTTATTATTGTTGTTTAGATTTTGGCTAACTTTGCACTGGTGGAAATATTGCATTGAAACAGAATCTCTTTAAGTTCAAGAAGTAGGTTTCTATAAATTTAAATTCTATTGTTACATTTTACAAAATTAGGTTGTTGCTTTGTTTTTATTTTCACACTGTAACAGTTCCTTTTTACCGAAAACCAATCAACAAATTACGCAAGCAATATAGCATTATGTCTCTATGTTGGATGTATGTCAGATTGTATTCATTAGCAATTAGTTAGAATGGCGAAATTCTACAGGAAATGTACGGTAGAAATGTTGTCACAATAAATTTCGTCGAAGTTCCTGTACTCCTGATGCGCTGAATTCAATTTTAAACTCCTTGAATCGTTTTCTCCTTACATCTGAGCTCTTACTCAAGGCATGCCAAACATTTAGCTATTGTGTCCGCTTTTGTTGTACCGCCGTGTCTATTGCTACAAAACATGAACCGAAGGTTCGAAGGATCGTTTATAGGAATCCAGAATTTGTGTAACTGCAATTAGTTTTCAAGCGCTTATTTACAAAAGACACGATACACGATTTGCTTGCCATTATACGCAATCCCTATCCAATCAATATAACGTTTGAAATTGGCTGCTAATGCTTTGCCGTTCCATGCGCACTTATTGGTCTGCTCAATATACAGTACAAAGTTCCGCATTCTCAGAGCTGTTCTCAATTAACAAATTAATATATCAATTTATAAAGCACCTTTTTAAATCTTGTTTAAGCCGAAAGACACGAAACACCGATTTATGTGACCTTTTCCGTGATTTTTTTTACTAAAGCACCTACTTCATTACCAAAACCGGCAAAACTAGTGCAATTCGCAGAATAGAACGACTTCAAATGAATAGCTTTAAAGAAAACATTTTATTTAAACAAAACAACGTAACTTATAAACTAAACATGTAGACTGATTGGTTCTAATGTTTATGTATCCCTTTTTAAGCTAATTTTTTAAAAGAACATCAACGTCGTGTGGTCGAGATGGTCGGGTACTAAGTACCAAAATCATTGACATATTATAAAACACAAAAGAAAAATTGAATGTACTCTGGCACAATTGGGATTACTCTGGTTAAAACCCGTGTTTAAGTGAAGCCGTAATCAGCCTTTTTCAAAAAGCAAAAGGTTAATCATAATGAATAATAAAAAACTTTAGTAAAGGATATTAAGGTCAAAAGTACTATCGTACTGTAATCAGCGGGATGACACGGCCCCCTTTATTGTACCCACGCTGCTGGAGCCCACAGTGGCTCAGACTCACATTTGTTTGCAAGGGTAACCAGCTTTTCGAACGCTTCCGTTAGATCACCATTTTCGATCTCGTCATCACAAAAATGCCCGTACAAGAAATTGATGCGATCGTCAGATTTGATCATATCATTGAACTCCTCATCCTATTACAAAGGGGAAAGATAGATTTCGAATTGATTAGATGCATTTTCTTTCTTGTGCCATCAGCTAACAGTCGCAGACTTACCGTGAAGCCTCTTGAATTATTCTCGTCAAAAGTAGAACGCGCACGTGCTTTCGTTCGCGTCTTCTTAAGCTCCTCAAATGATGGTGGCCTTATGTGAATAATGTAGGGCTTTAGTTGAGCTGTCCGGAGTGACTTCAAGGCTTGATAATGCGGTGCCAACACGCACACACATCCTGCATTCACAATCGTTTTTACACTATCGGCTGCGGTTCCGTAAAAATGGCCTTTATATTCCCCATGTTCGATAAATTTTCCGCTTTCGATGTCCGCTTCCATTTTTTCACGTGTCACAAACAAATATTCACGGCCCGCTACCTCTCCAGGACGCATCGGACGTGTAGTATCTGCATAGTAATTGTAAAAAGTTGTATCGTATCATACTTTTTTTTCTTTTGCTCAGCCGCTTCGGTTTGTTACAACATACATGGCACAGGACTTTTGTATTTTTCTGGATCCCTTGCAACAAGTCGCCGTTTCAACTCGTTGCGACCAACGCCAGGCGCTCCGATCAAGACTATTGGACGAAACACACCGGGGCGAGGATACAGTTTAGCTACTTCCTCATAGGTAGCGATCATTTCTCGATCAAAGTCATCATTTTCGGCTGTATCATACATAATCTTTTTAGTCTTAGGCCCACGACACGGATTGTTCGGATTAGGTGATCCGGGTGGTGTGGAGCAGATAGAAGTGCACGAACCTTCTAGCCCCAACATTTAGTAAACGCATCCGCATAAACGTATGGTTGATGAATGGCAAATGAATAGAAAGCATCGAAGTATAATGAAATATGATTTAACACGATATTAATGAAGTTTGTTAAGATTAGTTGGAGCCTTGAGTGCGTTTATCGTGCAGGCCTAGGATTGCAAAGACTCACTTTTTACTTCGCCGTTTGATTCTTTTTGTGTTCTTTCATGTAGAATACGCCGCTCTTGAAGTGCCCGGCTGGGTATCAATCCGGCTCGAGTAGTTTTTTCGCCTTCCTTACGAGCCTGCCACCAATACGAGTCATCCTGCAATTTATTTAATCGCAAAACCGTTCAATTCCTTCACGGGTCGAACCATTGATAGTAGACATCTCGGTAATATAAGAGCGTGTACTCACCTGTGATACGATGTGAAGAATATCGCCCCGCTGGAACTCTAGACCAGCCTCTTTACAAGGTATGTAGGGATCTCCTTCTGGCTCATAGTTGAAATATGCCCTTACCCGAACTTTACTTTCCCGTTGGTCCAACTTGCCATCTGATGGAACTAATTTAAAGGTAATCGTGCCTTCCGAATTTTGCTGCAAATAGTAAACAAAAAGCAAACAAGAAATAAGGCTGAATTTAGGTTCTGCGATGAAGCCAAAACAGTGAAAGTTACCAATATTGAGAGAACATCACTGGGTGTCTTGCCTTCTACATTGATGTTGTTCACCTCGATCACTTCATCACCAACGTGGATCAATCCAGAACGATCGGCAGCTCCGCCGTGCATTATTCGAGCGATGATAATCTTCCCCGTCTCTTCATCTGTTTTAATCGTAGCACCCTGTAACAAAAAGGAAAATTATGTTGCTTTTAGTTCCTACCTAAATCAATGATGTCAAATGACTCAAATTGACGATTGAGCAACAAGCAAACACCCTTTTCAGAGAAAATGCTGAAAGGAACAATAAATATTGTGTAATATTTTTCCGTACTAGGAACGATATAGCGTGTTTTAAGCAACAGCTATAAATCCTTTCAGTATTATCACCGCCATTGCCATAGCCAGATCACAGCTCTGCTTGGTTGACGTAAACAATTATAACTTTTTTGTTCATCGCCCGCGTGATGCAATTGTTTGCAAAACAAAACGGGAATAGCATAGTTGTAGAAAATTTAAATGAAATCGAACAGAAGGAACACAATCAAACATAATAATGGCTATGTAAGGAAGCTGCAGTTCGTCACTTTCAACATTGTCGAAATGATGGGGAAACAAATACATTGTACTTACAACGATTGGTTCCGCACTTTGTGCTCCAGCACACTGGATGCAGCAAAAAATGGTTTATTAAAAAATTTAGATAAAATAGTATTTAATTTTCCTAGGTAGAAACACAATTATGTCTGCCATAGAAATAACGATTACAGAAACACCCAGTTCCATTTTAACTTGCATGTTTTGTGTCACCGATCGTCGTAATTTACAAGACAAGTTGCAATCACTAATCGTTGCTAAATACAAACCATATTGTAACATAAATAATTTACGATAAATGAACTTGGCTAACATATTTTTGCAAAATGATTCTGTGTCAATAGCTGTGATTATATGTTAATAGCGTGGTAATAGCAAAATAGCTATCGTGTAACTATTGGAAACATTATATTTAAAATATATTGATATATTTGGGGGGGTGGGAAGGGGAGGGGATCTTTATTATTTTTTTAACATATGTAATGACGGACGAGCCGTATGTTTATTAACACTAACAGAACAAAAGTGGGGTAAGATATTTCCTTCTCTACCCATCGCTATTATAAGTGAATTTGAAATAAGTTTACCATGTGTAACCTTTTTACGATACATCATTAGTGTAATTCACATAAGAGAATGGTTTAAAATGAGATAGAGATGGTTTTGGCACAAAGTGTAGAAAAAAGAAGGAGTGAAAAACAGGTTACTTACGACAAACAGCAATAATAGGATAAAATGGCCAAATGAAAGGATAAAATCGGTCTCAGCAAGGTAAGAAGTAATCAAACAATCAATAAAATCTGCAATTGCTAAATGCTGCCTGCTTTCGTGTATCCTTATTGAAAGACATAGAGTGCGATTCTCATGAACAATGAACATGCGTTGTAACATTCCATGAAGCGACTCTATAGTTTCTTTGTGACATGATTTATGTGTTAAACAATTGATGTATCAAGCCCCCAAGAAACATGTGACACATATAAGTGAGTAAGTAAGATTTTATGTATGCTCTAGTACAACAAGTATCCCTGGATGCTATATTAAACGATACCTACCAAAGGTTCATTACTTTTGACTAGCTGAACTATTTTGATGGTTTCCTCATCTTCGTCGACTTCAACGGGTATATCGGGCAGATGAGGATAGAAGTCTTTCTGCGCGATAGCATCGTGTGCTAATAAAATACTCTAAGAATAATATTATAAATATATATAGATATATGGTAGGATAGGATTTAAAATTAGACTATACGAATTTTAAATATTTCAGGAATTTAAAATTAGAATTTAGAGATAATAAACAATGAATTACACAGGAATGGCGGACAGGCGAAAAAATATGAACGATTCATCAATACTTTTATGCTAAAATAGATGTCAAGAACATTTGAGAGAAAATGAAGGAAAGTACCTGTAAGTGTGGTGTTTGCAGCAGATGAAAGATTTCTTTACACAGTGGAGAAATGTGGCACCTCGGAGCAAGTAGTTCTAACACTTCCATTAGAACCTTGAAAATGATGAATAAAATCAAAATCAAAGAAAATCCTTCAAATAAGTCTTTTTTATAGGTGTAAAAACTAACCTGCATAGAAGAAGATAGTAATGGCGCTATCCGATCATCTTTATTTATTTTAGCTACCTTACTATGAACATTTACGAGTGCATTCAGCTCTTTTGACTGCAACAGATTCTGCAGAAACCCTAGATCCTGCTCATCTGATAAATTTTCGGTTTCTTTGAGAGATGTTATTAGCTTAGAAATAACTGTGAATAGCAAAATTACATAAAAAGATTTTGATATTATGAAAGTAAAGCTATTTTGATTATTTTAAATATAGAAAACAATAGAATCAACGGATTGAAATTACGTTAAATGATCATAATAAAATGTATACACTAACTGCACCAAACTAAGGTTTGTAGTGGTTTAATTCAGAGACAAATAACGTTGATGATTTTATAAGCGACCGTGGTCGGGACAAGCTTGGCTTGGCTTCTAATTCAGAAGAATGCTCGTTTCGAAAAATGCTGTCATCGGCATAACATCGCCTGGGAATACCATACCCTGGAGCTTATAAAACTGTTAAGTCTGCAGTTTGAGTCATTGTGTATATACATTGTTTTGCCTGGACTGGGATTTTAGTTTTTTTAATAACTTAAAGTAAATTCCGTTGGTCGTGTGTATAACCGTGGTAATTACGAAGCGCACAGAACAATCAGATAATTGACTGTTAGGAAATCATCATATTACGATTGCAAAAATATATAAGCATATCATCATATGGTTTTTTCTCATGGTTCATGACTTTTTTGAGTCCCTGCAGTGCGCAAAAGATGATTATGTTTATTGTATTTACGAAAGAACGTTTTTTTTCTTTGGTCATAGGCAGTTGCAAGAATAAACAAAAATACATTGTCACATAATATTTATAACATAAATATCTTAGCTTTTTCAATATCTTACCGGGGTCGTAGCTTCCATCGGACGCCATTAGGGCGGCAGTCATTATCCTTTGAAATTTAAGATCACTATTTACACCAAAACACGATGATTCACACACAACTCTTTCTCACTAAAAACCTTCTTAAAAACGCAACACTTTGCTCTTATTTAACCAAGATGGTACATTTCATTCCATTCACAGCACTTCAATGCGATTAAAAATAAACAACGAAAGACTAATTATTTATCCGATAGCTATATGAAACTGAAAACACAAAACCAGATGCCACAATTGCGTGTTACAAAATGGGCGCAAAGACGATCAAATCCATTCTCGGATTAGGATAATACCTGCTCTAGTATTAAGAGAACCTTAGAAGATCGCTAAACCGCTAAAAACTAGAATTATAACATTAGAATATTACTTTCCAGGATAATATAGGTGGCAACATAGATCCTGGAGGCACAGCAAACTGGTCCAAAGGAAGGACACAGCTGCTTAAAATAGACTTGCCTAAATATAAACTCATCTTGCTCATTAACGACCATGTGTAATAAAAGGTCAAATATATTCGATCGATTCAACGGCTGCAGGCCAAAATGGTCAATCGTAATATAACATATTCGGACTGATTTATTGATCCATAACGCGGTCTAATTTATTGAGCTTAGTGTTGCTAGTATAGAAATTGACCTTAACAGTTTTTGTAGCAAAAGCAATTTTTAAAATTTTCTTTTACGAACTAAAAAATTTGGGGTATTCACTCAATGGCTATTATGATACTTCGATCTTTGTGTAAAATAATCTTTGTGTAAATAATATAAAATGGTGTAAAAGTTTCAGTCAAACTATCTAACCGCACCACATGTGTGCCTTTCAATGGTCCATCGTTAACGAGAGAAAAGAGAAAATAAGGAAAAAGGCATTTATTTTTGTAGTATAATCATAAGCCTTCCTAAAAATAGGAGCTCAGCGTTGGGGATTGCTTGATTAAATGTCTACTTTCGTGGTGTTGTCGTCACTGATCGGGACCAAATGTGGTTCTCGAAATTGCGTTTCGTTGATAAGCATAGTGTTAAATAAATATTAACAAAATAAGAGTACAAAGTTATCGTATTATATGAAAGAAGTGCAATGTATGCGTTTCTTTACCACAGTTGTGTTCAGTTAGGTAATATGTGGATCAATTGCGATTGGAAGCAAGTAATCTTTAGAAACAAGTTGTGATATTTCATCGTTACTGATGACAACTTTTCCTGATTCCTTTTCGAAATTCTACCGCTAAGTACGTTCGACAAGCGAAATGACATCGGTTTTAGAAAGTATCTATCTAGCAAGCAGCATTTGTCAGCTAGTGTATTTTTATAAATAGCCAAACAACTAGGTGAAAGATGAAAGGACCTATGGAACCTTTCATCGATTTTCTAAGGCCCAAAGCACATTCAATATGAATATGCCGTAGGTTATCATGTTCTGGTTCCTATTCTCAATTGGTTCGGTTCGAGCTATAACATATCGTTGTCCAAATTAAACTCACGACACTTAGCAAGGTTTTTGGAGTAACGATATTACTTACTATGAGTTTCAATGTCACTGACAAAGTGCCACCTATAAATAACAAGCAAACAAACGCTACCAGCAAGTATCACCATTCTGCAGGTTTAGTATTTTAGATAATACACCACTTGACAAACTGGCTTATTACTGAAACTGTGTAATGCACCGCAATGTACAAAACAACTCACTGTCTTATCCGGGGTTTGCGCGATTGTTGTTTTGTTTCCTTCGATCTATGGTGCTGTACTTTGTAAGTAATGCTTTAATTACTTTAACTGATTAAACAACTTCAGTAAAATTCTATGGCAATCCTAAACCGTTAATCAGAGTTAATTGTTCCCTTCACAATATGCTAATTCATTTTGCACATTGGTGCAGTTTGAGTAACTCACACTTTCCAGAAAGTAATATTTTTTGTCTTATGTTATCCGTGCGCTCACCAAAAATCGGGAAAACGAAAAGGCAGACGGAAAATCATTGGCGGTGAAAATAAATTACCAATACACATGCATATACACGCCTTGCTTTGTATTTGTGTAATTTTTTGTTAGCATTTTCCGTGCCCTTTTGTCACCCTCTGCTGACACGGATTCTGGTTGCTTCATTTTTAGATTTTGGTCAAGCTAAGAACGTTTAGCAGCAGCACCGGATGTTAGATACAAATCCCATTCTCTCCTCGTATCCAGTCCATAAGATGTAAAAGTATTTGATGCTGTGTTTTTTGACGACACATTGCAAACCACCTAAATTATTTTCGGAACGACCACCCTCTGTATTCCCGTTGCCACTATTTTTCACACACCAACCGTTGACTTTTTGCGACTTTTTTCAAATACAGAGAAAAGCAAAAGTTTCTTAGAAATTCGGTTAAGAGAACGTTGAATAGGCCAGCCGCACGCACAAATTCCAAATCATACACTATCAATCGGGATCCAAACCATACTGGTGGTGTGTAAGTTTGTATCAACAGTTTTGATAAATATATTATGCACATAAGACGACACTACGATAGCTCCGATTTTCACCCTCGTTCCATTTTCGCGTGAAATTGAACTGATTGCAGCATGTTCACACAGCCATACTTGTCTTACCGATTATTAATGACTATTATTCTATGACACTGACTAACACCGGCACTTTTAAACGCTTTCGAATTGTTGGAAAAACGCAAATGGCATAATATACGAAAAGGAAATTCCGTAGAACAAGCCCTTTATAAACACAGCTAACACGATAGAACAAACCTCAGCAAGAAAACGAGGGAAACGTTTGTCGAACAACAAAACGCAGGCGCATGATGTCTGGCACGCACGGCAGCCAAAACCCTTTTAATGTTCGCCGCTGCCTTTTTGTACTGCTATCCATGTGCACACAGAAAAATAAGGAAAACTTGCTCGCCTCCGGTGGAAAATACGATACCAACACATACACATTTTTAGTGTCTAGTACTGCTGCCATCCTTTTTGAAATGAAAGCTTTGTGTTCAAATTAGTCAAGACAAAACGAATAAATGAAAGATTAATGAAATATGTAAATAATAACTAATAACAACGCCCTGCGTTCTTCAAGCGAATTAATGGTATCCTAGTGGCTATTAAATTGTGCGTAAGATTCCAAGAAATTACTGCTTAGCTATTTGTTGATGTTTTTAATTCAGTGGGGTTTCAGTGGTGTGAACTCGGCCTAAACAGTCGAATCGAGCAGCTATTCGTTGTTTCGATCAATCTTTCGAAGCACGTTTTGTGTTTCTCACTAAGAATTGATAAGTTCCTAATGTGAGACGAAGGGCCTTCAAGTAAAAAGAATTAAATGATCATTTCTTACCTAAATGATTCTATAAGTGAACTCTGAAATTTAATTAGATGATATCATAGTGCACTCTTGTATAACATATCAATTCAATTACCTTTTACTGATTTTACCATGATAAAAAACCAGCAGATTAGCCAAATGCAACTTATGGCAAAGATCTCTCAGAATGTTGAAACGAGTTTTCAAGTCCGCGAGATTTTCGAGGAATAAACTGGGCCAATAGGCGTGTTCATTCAACATTCCAGTCTTCCTTTGTAATGTTGGCCTTACTTTTGTGAAAACTGATTGTGCAACAAATGATTTGTCCACACATGCTCGCAGTTTGGAAGTTATGCTAGGACAGCGTCCTATAATATTTGCGGCACAACTATTAATGCATGCTCTTAGAGCGGATCAGCTTTTTCTCGTATGGCTCTCTTCTATTGAAACACCAGCTCCTATACGAGTTCTGATGCTTAACAATATCGGTAATATCTGTTTGGAAGAAACACGGTATGCGATCGCGCGACTGGGAAGTTAAGGTTAGTAGGTTGACTACCATATTGTATTAATGTGCTCGTATAGAGTAACGGATTTTAACGTACTATTGTGTCACGAAAGTAAAATAAATTTCGATTTTTTTAAAATTCCTGTTTAATTCCTCCAAATCAATTTCGTCCTCTTAAAAGTAATCCCTCCTCGATGTAATGCACATGCGCCAACGGATTTTTCAGTTTTGGAAATACTTGAAAAAATCGACTTTAGGGATGGCCTTCAGCTCCTTCTTTGCAGCGGCTAGAATCGCCTCTATCGCGTCAAAACGGTGTCGCCGGAGGAGTTTTTTTAGTGTTTTTAATTGCCAGCTGTCACATGATGCTAAATCAGGTGAAAGCGATGGTTTTGGAACGGTATGACTGGAGTGTTTGACGAACAAGTCACGAAAAACCGATGCTAGTCGCTGTTACCAACGGTACCCTGTCGAGATCTGACGCGTTTGACCCAAAACATTTTTCAAAATCTAATAAACGAATTATTTCAGTATGTCAATATGATCAGCAAGGTTTCTAGTTGTTAATCGACGGTTTTCCAACAGCAAATTTTTTATTTGTTGAGCGTGAGCCTTGTCAGCTGACGTTGATGGTCACCTAGGACATTCTTCGTCTTCAACAAGTCCCAGGCCTTCCTGGAAGTTTTTGGACAACTTGTCAACTTTTTTTTTTAACTTAGCGTTGATATCAAAGGCTTTCTGCATCATTCTTTACCTATCCGCAAATCAATTTTTTTGAAAATTCTTTGCTCAATAAATTTCGAAATATCAAAAAAACGAAGAATTCGCTTTTAATACCTCACAAAAAAAGTTATATCTCACAAAACTAATCTTTATTTTGACGTAAAACTTGGCATGAATGTCAGTCACAGTACTGATAACCTACAAAATTATTAACCTATTTGTTGGTTCAAAATCTATTGGTATTCGGATCATGTCATTTATGATAGAACAATAATGTACCGCAATATTCAGTTTATTCGCGATAGCTAACCGGTTCTATCCATTAACCCCATTCATATTAAAATCAGGTATAATTTTCCATGAAGGAGTGAAAAGTGTTAGTTATTTGTAATGGGACAACTATTTTATCCATAAAATTCACATTCTTGACGTGGCTGCTACTGTAGCTGCCGTAGGAACTAGAAAACAACCTTAGGAATTTGTGAGAGTCATTTACAATCGTTAAGAACAGGTAAAATTACATTCAAGGCGCCGACGACCATTAGCGTTGAAACGAAAATAGAATATTTGTCAGTCATACATTGGCAGTGAAAGTGAGCACAACGATCTCTGGGAAATCTCTCTTGTGAACAATATGGTATCTTCAGCTGGGTAATGTGGCATATAGCAAACAGTGAAATTATTTGTGATATCTAATTTGCAGCATCATCGTTCGGTTTTCGTTGCTGCAAGCTTGTTGCTTCTGGTGTTGGTACCACTATGCAATGGACTACCACTATGGAATTTTTTATCTGGAACAGAGGTCTCCAGAGATGTTGCCGACAATGCAGCGGGCGAGATCGATCTTGGTGATTCGCAAGCAACTGCTGATGGTCGCACAATACGAATTCTAAGCTACAATACAATGGTACCGGCTCTACAGATGATTCTTACTCCAATCGGTCGCATGGTGTGGCCTCGTGTCGAGCAATGGTTTTCTGATACCTTTGGCTCTTACCTTGACAGTGCCAATCGGGCTATTGAAAACATCGCGCAGTACGCAACAGATAACATTTCCTTCCAAACAGGGTAAGAGTATTCGTGTCATTGGAGTCGAAAATAGTATAACATTTACTTCTTTTTTTTCCTTATAGGGATGTCTATTACACCAAAAGTGATATGATCAATGGACATGGTTATCAATCATTGATCGTCACCCTTCCTTCAGGAAGAACGGTGACAATACTGACATTCAAATCCAAGAACAAATTCAACGTCTTCGAGGAATTTCCACAACTCACTGATGCGCAAAACGAAGTTAGGAAGATAGAATGATCGCAACATGTTACACTTATACACTCTACCACAATTTTTTGGATCCAATTTCCCGCAGAAATTGATTTAATTTATTCAAGTTTTGCTAGGTCCTGAGCGCAAAAGATACTGAATTGCTTATTTACCGATCTGTCCTAAGTATTTATTTTAGAAAATAATAAACATATATTTCATAGCTTAATACTCAATATGTGTAAAGCTATATAAACTATCCGCCAGTCCAGTCACCATTCATTCATGAAAAACCTAAGTTGTCAATGGATAACAATCACAGCATATAAAATTCAACGAAATTTACAGTTACGTCTTTGAATATCTTTTACTTCTGCTGGTATTTGATTAAAGGTGCAAATTAAATTATGACCGCCAACAATAGGCTAAGACCTGGTGCCTTAATGTGTGCTCATGAAGGCTACATCATTGACCTTGCGGGGACTTGTGAAGAGGCTCTGTACAACTCTACTTGCGTTACGACACACGTTCAATCGAACCTTAAAAACATTTCTTCAACGCCTTAATACGGTTCTATTATTACTAAACTACATATTGAAACGCTATCGCAGGAATGTATTTTTGACTCGCCAGTGGTTCGTTAACATTCGTTTGTCATACAACATATTAAGAAAGAGGATTGTGTTACTTTGCCTATGTTTTGAATGTTCCTTGTTATTGTACGGTGGTCGTTCGCATTCACACACCCAACGTGTTTGGTAAGCTAGAAGGTTACCGCGTTTGGCAATTGCAATTATGATTCGTAATGATTAGGTGAACGATTTAGATGTATCTTCACGTTGCCGATGTTGTGGCGCCCCTCTCGCACGTGGCTCGTTTACATGTGCGCCAATACGAAACGCTTGAAGAGCCTATGGCTGCCAACGGCATAACGCTGGGCCTCCCCTTTGTGGTGGCATACCTGCTGCTACCACCAGCGGCGGTTGGCCACGCCGGTCATAATGAAATTGACCTCCTTTCTCTAATGGTGCTTTTCGTGCAGGTGCCTGTTTGCATGGCTATACAATATGATGATGATGCGACAGCTGATGGATGGTTGCTCACCGAATAAGCCTTGTTTTGGTGTTGAACTATAATTGTTAACATATATTACTACAAACTTGCAACAGTCACAGAGATGCTACAGGGATTTTAAAGCAGTCAGTTGTAGAAATGCTAAAGTAGCAACGTCACTCAATGGGTTACTGCCTGTAAAAATGCTTAACAATTCGTTACAAGGTCAAGCTCTGCAGTTGGGGTTGAGCAGCTGAAAGGATGCCAGTTTTTACTTGCATTTACAGTATCGGCCAATAGGCTCTTACGCCTTCCAAGTACACCGAAATTGAAGCAGTCAACCGGTGAGTACTTTCAATGTCGTCTGGAACACTGCAAATCAATGTCATCAGAATTCCGTGGACAAACACACCGGTTGTGCGAGTTAAGGTCGACCAGTTGGCGCGGTGTAAACAATTGAAAGTGAAGTGTGTAAAAGCCAGTTGATAGTAACGGCCGTACATTCGTATCTTCCTTTCGAGCTTTATTGCATCTGCTATTGCTGTTGGATGGAGATGAAGCAGGAAAAGTGCACACTATAATCGCAAAGCCGGGCCACACCGGGGCAGGGTCAGTTTTGGCCATGCGCACTGCGGATTCACCTGTCAGACGAACCGCTTGTGTGTCGAGGCTTCGGCTCGCAAACGAACAAGATAATAAGTGGTGTACTAGTGTTCTAAAGTAAAAGTGAAACCTGGCTTTGTTTCCCAGCATGAGAAAGTGATTTTTGATACAACTTCTGGCCGTGTTCTCCATCTATCTCCTAGCTAGATGGTTCAGTGAACGAAGGCTAAAGAGTGGGTGATTTACGTGAATTATGAGCTCATAACACAGCAGTGATGTAAACATCGATTTGATAAGTATTTTGTAGCGAAAAATCGGATAAATAATTGCACATCGGCAGTGGTCAGCAGTGGAAGGTATTAACGATAAAGTAATGCGATACCACCACGATTGCCACTGAAGCAACTACCTATTCATTTACCAAATTTCAATCAGGAGTAATCGTAAAAAAATATAATTAAGTGCCGAACAATGTATGTTTCAGTTTTCCTTGAATTACCGAGGACTGGAAATAAACCTTTTGTGTTGTATGCTACAGTTCTCAATCATAATATTTGAATCCGCGAATGCGCACTTGCAGAACGCCTAATAAACCGTCTGTAAAATTTCAAATTTATTTCACGGATTATGAGTCGATTGTCTACAGAGCAAGTTGGTGCACAAGAGAGAATAAAGAAATGCTGAAGGTTGTATTGTACCTTGCAAGAGTGCCAGCCATACATGTCGACCTTGATAGTTTTTTGAAGAATGCCCGAAGAGATATCGCGAATAGCATAAGAATAAATGCGAGGAAAACTCATGGCAGCGCGACCAGCCCCTTGGAAGAGACATAGAGAGAAACAGTGAAGAGGAATCGTTGAACATGCCAAGGATGAAAGAAAGACAAGGAGGGAGACGGCCAAGACGCACCTAGCTGTGGAGGTTGAAACGATCCTCAGCTTGGCAACGGTGTCGAGAGCAATAGTTGGTGCTGGCGCGGATTATACTCATACGCAGTGCTAGCCGAGCGAAAGGCTTGGCATGAAGTACGATGTGGCCTCCGTTGCAGGGGCTAAGTCATTACAAACCACAATTACCAGTCAGTGCTTTAGTTTCTTACCAGCTGTGTTGCAAAGAGGTGGTGTAGCCTCGTGGATCGTCGGTTGAACACCGCGCTAAAAAAGGTTTCGAACAAAGTTAGTTTTTTTTTGTTCGTTCTCGCGGATCTTCTTAGGCGGGTTCGTCGCTTATAGAAGAAGTCTTTCACTTGGTTGACGACTCGATCATTGCTGTGTTGAGGCAAGAGTGAAATATAAAAAAAAGAATCGGAACTTCACAAATCGAGTTCACAAACGACTGATTGTGAAACTATACAGTGCCTGTGCGAACTGCGCCGCGATTCCAGTGCTTTTCGATTGCCAGCACACGCTACACGCTAGTAACCAAAAGTGGCTGATGCGTGGTGCGGTAATAGCAGAAGAGCTTACCCCGAATGGAATCTGGAAAGGTACACGACATAACGTATGCGATGAACGAGTGAGAATTTACCAACATACATAATGCAGGTTGAATGAAAAGGAAAGAGAATTGGTAAAGCAGTCTCGCAAGTGCAGGGGACAAGTACCGTCTAGATACAATTTACAGAGCTCGTCAGAGGCAGGCATTAGGACAACCAAGGGTAAAAAATAAACCGCTGGAGACTTACCTTTGACTGAGATTGGTTGTTGAGTTGCAGTGTGGTATTGGTTGTCAGTGTTTCTATGTGCATAGAGTCTAAGTGTAGTTTGTGTGCTTTGTGTAGTCCGACGGTGCATTTGCAAGCATAAGAGCACTGTGGAAAAATGTTACACCGTATCGTTACTTGAAATTTTCGCTCCCATTTTACATACGATTCAATATTAGCAATCTATTCAGTAGTTTTGCGATCGTATGCGTTTGATTTTAGATGCACTAGCTTGCACTACAAGAAATGTATAGCTGGAGATAAGAAAATAAAAAAAGTGAGTGCAGTGTAGTCTTCTGTAGGAAACTAGTTTTCCTCTACTATTGATTGTTGTATTAGTGACGAAAAAAAGGAAATGCATGCACCAGGAGCTGTGTACATCGTTTAGAGACTACTACGACTAGTGTGACTTTGAAAACCGGTTCAAGAAAGTTCACTCAAAGTGCAATTCTACAGTTAAAAATACGCCCAAGAAAACTCTTAAAATGTTGTCAACGAAAGGGAAGCCGTTCTCGTTTGATCGAACCGATCCCAATCCGTCCAGGAGTAAGCCATCGTTATGGAACACGATTCTGGATGTCATAGTGTTTCTACTTACATCCTTGGGATATATTTTACAGGTTAGTCTATTGGTTACCATTTAGCCACTGTTGTGATTATGCATTCTTTTTTCATTCATTTTTAAAATTTTCAATCATTTTTCGGCCATCAATTCACTGTCATTATTGTCTTCCGAACATAAAAAAGAATGTTTACCGTTACATTATACGCTTGTGAGTCATTGTTTTCCGTCAAATATTTACGATGCTAAATAAACATGCTTATTTAACTAGTTTGGATACTGGGTTCTGCACAAAAATCTCGCAAAGCCTCTTAAAATGATTGATGAGGCTTAACAAGGTGGAAAACAATCTTCTAAAGTGATTTGTTTTTCAACCAATTTGAATCACATCCTGTATGGCTGTTAGTGTTACAAACAGTAACCAGAAATATTTATCTGTTGCCAATAATATTGAAAAAACTATTCTGCTTTTGCCTGCCAATTTACTTTCAATAATATTCCGTTGAGCATTGAAGTTTTTGTAATATAAATTGAAACAATTTTATCGACAGACAATCAGCGTAAATTTACGGATATTTAGCGGTATTTACCCACGAAAATACCCTAGGCGTGGTAGCGTTAACTGTGTTTTCTAGCGTTGCATAAGGCTCTACTCGTTACGCCTTAGTCTATCTCGTGGGCAATTAGATATTGCAACATTCCTTTAGAACTGAGCCTGTTACATAGCATCCAACAAGGAGTGCAATCGAAAAGAGTTGTGCAACCACAAACATGCGAGCATGGCGATGAGGTTTGTGTGCTAATCATTACCGATGTGATAGCATCATTTGATTTTTGTTGGTTCTACAATGTATCGATCGAATCATCGGTCAGATTTTTGCTCATTCCTTAAAGTATCCTCTAGTATCCAACTAACTGCCCAGGCAAACTGTAAGCAGTATGCCTCTGATTTACTCATATAGAAAATATATCGATTTATTAAACAGTTGAACTCTGTTTAAAATTATTTGATTGTTTTAGAGCATACATATGAAACCATAATAAACCAAATGAAAAACCAATAATAATTAAATAAGACCATCACTATACCGTAAACTTTACAAGGAATGCTAAATTTAGAATAAGTTCAAAAGAAACGTAATAAATCGAGATATATTGCAACTTGAAACAATTCTTAACTAGCGAAATGCTTAAATACTACACATTAATTCCCATTGCGTAATGCACCTACCGGACTAGACTTGTTGTTCATTTACGCTGTTAAAAAGGGTATGTAATTAAGGTTTTGTGTTGTGTTTAGGTTTCACGGGATTGGATTAAGCTCGTGGTATAATCAAGACACTCAGCCAAATTGAAGCGTGGTCTTATTGCGAGATTCAGCTAAATCCTACTTGCGTCTGATGTGAGGAATGAGCAGTACATGATGAATTGCAGCTGTAGAAACTACACTTTTTTTTGGTTTCTTTGACCTTGAGTGAAATACAATATCGTAATGATGATCCCTCAGCCTGATCCCCATAATTATGAACAGCTGTTACCACTGAATGTAGTTTTTGTCGTTACGCTAAAATAGCTTAGTCATGAATTTGAATTGCGACTCGCATTTCAATGTATGTATTGCTTGTTTTAAGCAATATAATCTAATGTATTTGCCAGATCGCTACCACTTGCAGATGGTAGTGGCTACAGAAAGAAAATAAATAAAGTCGCGAACATGTGCCTCACGAGCATTAACCTTCAGGGACGTTATTAAGCATTGACAAAAATGTTTACTTTCCCCACGGGTTGGCATTGGCCGTAAAAGCCGAGGTCGAATTTGTTTATTTAAACCATTATTTTTTATTATTTTTGACTATCAAGTTTGACTCTTCTGATCATCTCTCATTTTCAGGCTATTTACTACAAAATTTTTGGGGTGCCGAAAAAGAATCTGAATGGTGAAATAGCACTTGTGACGGGGGGTGGAGGAGGACTTGGACG
Organism: Anopheles aquasalis; assembly: GCF_943734665.1. NCBI lineage: Eukaryota > Metazoa > Arthropoda > Insecta > Diptera > Culicidae > Anopheles > Anopheles aquasalis. The sequence continues at coordinate 52,301,798 of NC_064877.1, forward strand.
ATTGCTGGCTCTACGATTGATAAAGCTCGGTGCGAAGGTGGTACTGTGGGACATCAATCAAGAAGGTACGTAATATACTATAAACTATATATATATATATATATATATATATATATATATATATATATATATATATATATATATATATATATATATATATATATATATATATATATATATATATATATATAGTATACATATATTATACTCAAGGTTATTGGATATAAGTTTGCTGAAATATTGTTTTTGATAGCTCCTTACTTCTGTAAAAATATTGCCAGCAGTCAATAGCAACTTGCAACATTGGTAAGAATTTAAATAAGGAACTTACATAATCGTTACCAACCACGCCATGTGTGTAAACCAACAAGATTTAAGTTATTTTTTTATGCGCGTGTGGCGCGGTTTAGCATGACCATTCCGTTATATTGGGCTGTATGTTTGTCGTTTCTTTCAACGAAAGATCACGGATACAATTTAAATTCCCTTTATTTTTTGCTGCGCCCAATCTTATTTACTTAACTTACATCATTGGCCAACAATCAAATAAAAAACATATCATTGTACACACTTGTGGTCAACAAATTAATGGTAGACTCATTCCTTCAGAGGTTAAACCAAGACTTAAAGTATTGATGTTACTTGTTGTGATAGTACTAGAATTCATGAAGAGTAGTGTAGAAACCTGTACGAATAGAATGGTGTGTTCCTGAAATTGTTTTATTTGAATATTCTAAAATCCAAACTGGAAAATCTTTAAAATCCTAAATAAGAGTGAGCAGCGTTTTCGATTAGAATGGATCAAAATGTTATCCTGTTGTTTGAAGTTATAATGCTCCTCAAATATATCAAATTGTTTGAATCATGTTATCCTTCCATAAGAGACGGAAGATTACGATTTGTTAAATGTCATGTATGTTAATGTTAATGTAATGTTAAATATGTTATACAAACCATATTTCACCCGATAATAACAATGTGCGTTTGTTTCAATTTACTTTCATTTTATGGTAGTATATTGCAATAAAATTTGCTATGAAACCTTAAAATTGTATGTCATCCACAAATTCTCTAATTTTATACGATTGTTAAGAGAATTTTGCAACACTTGAATGATTGATGCTTGATGCACAATCTGTTCTATTTCAAATTAGCAGATAGTATAATAAGGCCGTATAATTTTATTTATACCTACCAAGATAGATTGTCAATTGTCAAAGTGAACTCAATGCCCTTGACTAACGGTATTTTTGGTGCCATCTCCGTTGTTAGGACATGTGTATGTTTTGTTTAACTTTCATTCATTTTTGAATGCTGATTCCAATATCCGGTTGGACGGGTTTCAATCGAGTCGCAATCGAAACATTGCATAAATAACGTATAGTGTGGGGACAACAGATACCGATAATTCGATTATGAAAGGATGCAAAACACAGGTGGGCTCAGGCGTCTCCAGCATGTCACTATGAATGCTATTCAACGTGAAATATAAATTATTAGTGGGCCAAGATCATTGGAAATTATGTAGATGCATTGGTACAAACCCGCCATGCGTTCAGTAATTCTGCAATAGTTGTCAGATACTCTCGTAGATACTTTAACATTATATATCTAAACATTCCACAATCCAAACAATCATTAAAACACGTAGCATTTTCAAGATAAGATAAGAATTATGCCGAAACAGTGGGTGAAGCCTGCGGATCTATTAAAAGCGAGATAAGCTTGTAGGATCGTTTGAAATTCCTTAATCTATATTAAGATGATAAGTAAGATGCATGATTATTGATTACATATTTTTATGTTATGTTTCGTTATTCAATAGGACTCGACGAATCTGTGAAGCTTATTCAGTCACTTGGAGGACTCTGCCGAGGATACAAGGTGGACATATCAAATAAGGAAGAGGTCTATAAATATGCCAAAATTTTAATGGAAGATGTTGGTGATGTAAGTATTACCCTCATTTTTTTTTCATATATTTATTTAATTGGTGGATCCTATCAAAACACTATTTCATGAAATTTAGATCGTCAAAAAGAAAAAAAAACCGCAAAAAATCGATCAATGATCAATTTCCTATTAATTTGAGATGAGGATTTGAAAATCTAAGATCATTATTTTTTTACTTCTATTTAAGGTTACATTACTTTTCAACAATGCTGGAGTAGTATCAGGACGAGCTCTACTAGATACTCCAGATCATCTTATAGAACGTTCCTTCAACGTGAATATTATCGCTCACTTCTGGGTATGTACTGCAATCTTCACACGAGGATTTCAACATAGATTTTCTCGCATTCATACAACAAATTCTTACCACTCACCTAAAATAATGTAGCCGAATTCATGAATTTAATTAAACCACTATGAACTTGGCAATTTATTATAAATGTGAATTATAAAAAAAAAACATAACACTATCTTTTATCGGTTTTGAACATCAGACGACCAAGGCTTTCCTGCCAGCAATGCTGAAACACGACCACGGACACATAGTGACAATCGCTTCTCTGGCTGGTCATGTCGGTATTTCGAAGTTGGTGGATTATTGTTCCAGTAAGTTTGCTGCGGTAGGTACAAAAGGACTTTGGATCATCTATAATCCGACAAAATTGTATTTCATTATAAATATACCGCTCAATATATTTTTTTTATCCTATAGGTCGGGTTCGATGAAGCTTTGCGATTGGAACTTGAACACATTGGAGCGCAGGGCGTGTTTACGACCGTAATTTGCCCATATTTCATTCAGTCAACAGGGATGTTTGATGATGTGAATTCAAGGTAATCGAGAAAAATCAAAGATAACTTGCTGATTCATTCCTTTTAGGTCATTTTACGTTATCTTAACTCTATTGTTTCCAAATTATTTCAGGTGGGTCCCAACATTAGATTCAAATGATGTGGCCGACAAAATAATCGAAGGCGTACAGAGAAATGACAAATATGTAATTATCCCCGGGTACTTACGACTAATGTTAGCAATAAAATGGTAAGTTCCAATAATTTTGACAATCTATTAAGATCTCTTGTAATGTTAACAATAATGTCATTTTTCTTCTGATTATTGTAGGGTATTTCCTTGGGGCTGTAATTCAGGATTTTTACGACGATTGGTTCCGGATGCTGCTCCGCAACATTCCATGAATCCTGTGAGCAGCACGGATTGTGATAACCTTACCGACACGGATGGTCCCCCCTCTACTGATAATAATAATACGACGAAAGCTTCTCCTTTGGTGGTTCATCGTTCATTGTGCACCGGAGAGCGTGTATTGTAGTGTTTTCTGACATTGTTGCACATGTAGAGAACCTTTCAATACTCTTCCTTATGTGACGGCTACTTGCAAAACACAATTTTAACAATTAAATAAGGAGCATTAGCGGTACAATGTCTTGTGTGGAGGTGAACATTAATTGTTGGTGTTGATTTAAACCATCGTTAATACTTCAGTGTCATCAATTGTGATTGAATAGATAGCTTACGCTGGAAGTGGCGCTACAAACCCAAATCTATTTGCCAGTGTTCTCAAGGGACCAGACCTGTGAAGGGATGCAATAAATGGTACATAAAAAATGAACTTGAATTTCGTTGGTGTTACACCAAACAAATAAATAACGGGTTCTAAATTTCTGTTTTTAGTTAGCTGACGAGCTGGTGAATATTATCGAAATTTGTTTGGTGTTTGGGAAAGTATGTTCCTTATATTTGAAAGAAAGTAAATTTATACTGTACTTTCCAATAGCAAAATCGAAGAATCCGAACTTATTTTACATCCAATGGTCAAAGTATTCGTTACATGCACATATAATAATTCCAACGTGGATAGCTGTACGCTGTTAGTGTTGGCAAATTTAACATTTTGCATTACATTCGACATCAAAGCAACTATGCAGGCCACACCGATGTCAATTAATGTTACGTATCTAGAAAATGCATCGTAAGGAGTGTTATTTATCTCGTTATAATTAATACAAACTCAGCACGGTTCAACGCGCCCATTGGTTAACATGTTAGAGTTCGTTGTGTATGTAAAGGTGTGGAGACGTGTTATCTTATCAACATTTGATTTTTGATAACGGGGTATCATTCCTGACGCACCACTGCGCCAGCATTCAGTAAGAAATCGGCATTTGGTGAGAAAAGTAGCAAACATAACATTTTGAATGGTTTTTAACATCGTTTAGTCTAATCATGAAAAGAAGCTAATTTTCCTTGTTTGGAATAGATGAACTTTTTTTATTATAAGAAACAATCATGGTTACCTTAAGTTTATTGGTTTTAGTTTCTACGTTGATGATAAGTTCAGTGCTACGCACGGGACGTACCCAAAGTATGTACTTATAGAGAATGATCAATACAAAATAATGCAGGTATTATTATTCGCAGTTGCCACAATCGTCGACACATCAAAATGTTTTTTTCAACCCAACTACTACGATTGTCTTGATGCCGATGAAAATTGTGCTTGGTGTACCGATGAAGTAAGTTTTTTAGTAAAATCGACTATATGTTTATATACATGCTCCAGTGAGTTGATAAAACAAGTAAAATAAGATCGTTTCGGTCTGCTGCTGGATAAAGGAAGCTAAGGCATTTTCAACTAGTATAACTACCATCTTTCTACCACCATGATATCAAGCTAAATTAGTTCACTGCATCCACGGTACACTGCAAAGAAACTTTGTAATGGACAGGCGGTCGTTTGTGACTAATGTATGTGATAAAAAGTGATCAAAAGTGTGCTTTAAGAATTCATATTGCACAACAGTATTGAATTCTTTTGTATAATCTTTCACGTTTATCGCAGTACCTTATTGAGGGTTTTAACCATCCAGAAGATCAATACATTACTTTGGATTATCCAAACATGTATAAACCATAATACTAGAACAATTCTATTATAACATCGAGATTTTCTAGTAACTGTGTCTATGTTCTGATTCTGTAGCTTGAGATTATCGCTAGAAAAGATGGACCGGGATAGACCGGGTGATAATTCAGTTGTTAGTGCTCAACAATAATGCATTTCTCTTGTCCGAATGCATTTCTTTTGTCCAGTTATATGAAATGCGCAAATACCGTTGTATGCACGAAGAAAAGCTGTTGGCTTCGAACTGTAGTGCCGAAAAAATTCTGACCAACGATAATTACCACTTCATCGAAACGCTGCTTAACGAACCACACCGAGATTTCGATGAAAAAATGCAAGCCATTCAAATAAGTCCACAAAAAGTTCGATTTGTTCTAGGAAAGTGTACGTAGAAAAATTATTTTACCCAGTGATGCAGCAAACTATAATAAAGTGTTTGACATATTTCAGTGGCAGCCAGAACGGTCCCCGTTACGTATAAGCCGGCGAAAAATTATCCTCTGGACATGTACTATCTTATGGATTTAACCTGGTCTATGCGAGACGACAAAGCAAATCTGGAAAAAATGGGCAGCCAATTAGCCTTAGCTCTGGCAAACCTCACTGCCAATTATAGGCTGGGTTTTGGAAGCTTTGCTGACAAGCCCGCTATGCCATTCATACAATCTGAACCGCACCGATTAGCGAATCCGTGTTATTCTGAAAACGAACAATGCGAACCTACTTATGGATTTCGCCACCGTCTAAGAATCTCGAGCGATATTGATAGCTTTATCGAGCAGGTGAAGCAGAGCAATGTCACCGGGAACATCGATAACTTGGAGGCTGGACTTGATGCACTAATGCAGGTACTAGTTTGCGAAAAGCAAATTGGCTGGGGTTCAAATACACGGAAGATAGTCGTCATCGCGACCGACGGTTTGCTACACATGGCAGGAGATGGGCTACTAGCAGGAATTGTACGAGACAACGATAAGCACTGCCATTTATCCGAGGATGGAAGCTTTGCCCAGGAGTTGCAGTATGATTACCCGTCGTTGGAGCAGATATGGCGTGTTCTGGAGAAAACCAAAACGGCCGTAATTTTCGCAGTAACGGACGAGAAGCAAACCTACTATAAACGTTTAAGTGAACTCATTCCAGAGTACACAAGTGTCGGTCAATTACAGGACGATTCTTCCAATATTATTCAGCTAGTGAAGGATGGGTATCGTGAATTTGTTAACCGGATAATGTTTACGGATGATGCCCCTGATTACATTCAATTGAAATACTTTACCGATTGCGGAGGAATGTATGAAACACCTCAACCAATTCACCGTTGTAGTGACATAGAAACTGGGAAGGAATATAAAATAGATGTTGAAGTCTGGCTGCTGGATTACCCCAAGGATCCATCAATTTCGGTGAGTATTTTTTTAAACGAACTCTGACGTGGGATTAACATTTCTATTAATCGCACGTTCAAGGAACTAACGGTTCACATCGAAGAGAAGTTGATTAGCAATGAAGCAATCGAGTTACAAATTCATTTAAGATCAAACTGCCCCAACCAAACGATGGTGGCGAGTGAGTTGTGTAATTATCAAGGCGATTTCGTTTGTGGTTTATGCCACTGCTATACTGGATGGTATGAATTCTTGATTTTATCATTTGTATTGCATAATGTCTCTGAGTTTTCTAGGATTGGCAAGACCTGTGAGTGCAATCTGCAGAACTCCTTAAATCGTAAAGAGCTGCTTAAGCAATGCGTAGCGCCCAGCAGTATCGATGATCTGGGAGATGAAATAGCTTGTTCAGACCGCGGTGAATGTTTGTGCGGACAGTGTTTCTGTGAGGCTCCCTTTGAGGGAGAGTATTGTGAATGTACTAGTTGCACAGCGTAAGTGATGCATGTGAATGGGTTAGACAAAGGGATGTTTGTTTGTAACCAAACTGAGGTTTTTTTGCAGGATGAATGGAGTGACCTGCGGAGGACCTGAACGAGGTATTTGCGTTTGTGGCAAATGTAGCTGCTATAATTCATGGAGTGGGGACAATTGCGACTGCTCGATGGACACAAGCACGTGTAAAGCACCTTTGGGCGACGAAATTTGCTCGGGCCACGGAACATGCGATTGCGGCATGTGCCACTGCAACGAATCATTTCACGGAAACTATTGTGAAACGAAATACGGAGAGCAATCGCCTATGTGTTTGAGTTTCGAGGAATGCGTTAGATGCGAGGTACAAGAGAAGCATGGCAAATCTTGCCAGGACAAAGAAGCGCGGTGTCGACAAAACGACTATTTTTATCAGGTGGAATTTTCGAGTAATGTAGATGGTAAGCTGCTCCATGCTTGGTGTTTGGCAAATTAGCTGCAAATTCTTTTTATCGCCTTTTTGTTTCTACTTTCAGAGTCACATCAATGCGTATTTAGATACAAGATTGAAGACCGTGTTTGCGACTATAATTACTCGTACGAGAGTATCGGAAAGTATCAAACGCTGATCAAAATACAAGAATGCGAAGGAGTAAGATCAGCCGGTTTTTATGTGTCTATTATTGTACTGGCCGTTTTTATCGTCGGCATGGCTCTTGTGCTAACGTACCGACTGAAGACGTGGTACGAAGATAAAGCCATATTTGCTAAGTTCGAAAAAGAGAGAGCCCAGGAAACGGAATACCGGGAACTAAGCCCAATTTACAGGTCACCAATTAGCAGTTTCCAAGTGCCCCCGGAAATGGAAACAACCGTACTATAATACCAAACGATGATCGCCATGGATAGCTCTCTGCTTCGGCAACTTGAGACAAATATCTCAATAAAGCGAAATACTACCGCTCAGCATCGATCGAGCTATGCATTTGATTTTCATGTTAAGAGGAGGTAGGGGGTGGGCTTGTGGGTTCGGTATTTAATTTTTTTGTAACAAATATTTTGACCATTTTTCCTGAATGCTGAATTCTTTCTAGAACATTGTGTAAAATTTCAATCAATCAATCGAAAAAAAACTAAAAAGTTACAATTTTTTTTTAAATCCGCGTGTTACTTAGAAGAGCGTTGCCCCCAAACCAACGATTTCTAGGTCGGTGCCCATCGTACTGTAAAAACTACTGTACTGATCGATTTAAATTTTTATCTTACTGATGCCCAGATCTGAGATGAACAGGTGGACATCAGCGACGGAACATACGGACAGTTGTTGACCCGCCAGAGGTCCTTCGCCGGTTGGTTGTACAGGTTGTACAGCATGTAGCTCTTCTTTATGCTGACCTATCGGAGATGTAGTGAAGACAGTGATTAGAAAGCAGAAGACCCTGCAAGCGGCTAAGATTTCCAAACTTACGTTAACGGATTTTACCGCTATTATCAGCTTTTTGTTTTCCAGCTCACGACGATATCGTCCCTCGTCCGGGCCGAAATCAAGAACTTTGATTTCTTGCACGGGTCTTTCAGCGTCGGGCTTTTTTTCAGAATACCACCCGAGAACAGTTAGTTGATGGCCCTCCGGCTTTTACTGCACCAGGCCGCAGCGAACCCCAACGTGGCTAGTACCAAGTAGTGAAAAAACCGGAAAAACAGGGAAAACATGATACAACATGGTAGAACTGACAGTTGAAAAATCATCGCGAAGCGCGGAACCTGCCAGTGTAAACAGAAAGGCATATTTGTTGTCATTAATTTGACAGCCGCTTTTCCCTCTCGGTTCTGAAGTTTTTAGAGAAAAATCAGTTCAGTTTTGTAAGTAAGAAGTAGGGAGTTCAGTAAAAAGTGGAAAGCTGTTATCATTCTTAAACTGTTTCGTGCGCGATAAGAACAAAATCGTCTGTAACTCTCGCCGTCGTTCTGGTGGACAAAGTAGACCGGGAAAACGGGAGAAAACGCACCTTAAATCTGTTCATTCCAATAATTGTTCAAAAATCTAATAATTTTGTTGTATTTAAGAGCATATTCGCATGTGTTCATACTGATATTCCATCGTACTACTTGGTCGCGTTCGTTCTGGTTAAGCAGACCGGAAGGGTTAATGAACCATGATGATGACGGAGATAAAGTTCTCTTTGCTGCTCGTTTCGCTGTTATCATCGATAGGTAAGTGCATCTATAGCAACCCGGTTGCCAAGGCAACGACGGCGAACGGCAGCTCACTACTCGGATGATAACCTTTCCCCTTGACCTTGGCCGTGAATACGTGGAGCAAGGATGTTTCAGCTGGAATACATTTGCCGGAACTTCTCTCCTCTTTTCGAAACACGAATCAATTTACCTCGTCTAGTTTTATCAAAGTGTAATTATCGGCCCGGCCGTCCGATGATGGTTTTAGAATTTTGAGGAAACCACTCGAGATCGGGAGATCAGTACAAACATGGGTTTCGGGCCGCATGTCGATCTTTCCGCTTGATGAACAACGCTAATAACGTGTTTTCTTTTTTATCTTATTAATGGCATTATTTCAGGATCGTGTTACACGGCCCCAGGTACGGAAGACAACTTTTGGGTAAAGTGTAGATTGTATAAATTGTTTTAAAAACTGAACCTACTGTTTCCAGCGTTTGGTGATGCCTTTCATGTGGGAACCGAGGAGAAGTTCGATTTTATTAACGTTGTGCACGTAGGAAATACAAAAAATGCAACCGTTCAGACCGGATACTCCATACGTGCTACGATTGCTGTGGGGACCGTTTGGGGTGATGACGAAACAAAGCTTCTGAAAATAACGGTAATCAGTCAGATGTTAAGTCCGTAAGTTTAATGTTGTTAATGTAAGTTAATTTCTGTTGCTTCTGTTGCAGATTTCGAATCCATCACTTAAAAGTGTTGGCGACATTGTGGGCAGTGTCGACGAAACCGCAAAAACTCCGTTCTACGCGTGGTGGAACTTGGGTCGCCTACGTAGCATATATTTCTCCCCAAGTGTTGAATCAATTTCGGTGCGCAACTTTCAAAAGGGAATCGCCGCTCTTTTCCAGTATCAACTGTTGGATGGTTTGTATGAGGAGGAGGATCCGTCGGGGAAATGCAAAACAAAATACATTTCGCACTCAACAACTCGCTACCATAAGTCGAAGAGCGATTGCTACTTCAATGCTAAGCGCCTTGAGCGAAGCGAATATCCACTGCGAAGCAGTCTGAAAGTATCACGCAGTGCAGATTTTACCGTTTCACCGGAGGGAGCGTTACAAAAGATGGTCAGCCAAGACTATGTAAAATACCTTCTGAACGTTCATGAGCAACTCGGCGCCTACTACGAATCGGTAATGCGACTGGAAGTAGAAGGAACTGTGCAGAAAATCGATATTCACAAAAGTGGCAACATAGAGAACATTGTGAAGGAACTGAACCTGGTCAGCGACACTCTTCTGATCAACCCCGAAACCTCCTCGAAGTGTGAGGGTGCAGGTTGCTTTGGGGTAATAGAATTGTTCAAACGGAACAAAAAGTATTTATTAAACGATAAGATTGGCAGTGCTCAGTCATCTTCGGCTTTACTGGAACTAGTGCAAGCCGGACGGAAAGCGTCCATGGATGATCTAAGCCGCATTCTAAAAGCCAAATCGTCGGAGGAACTCAAGGGCCAACTTATGGATTTCCTAGGAGCGGTACAAACTATCTCGGCTCACAAAGTTGCCAAGTTGGAATTGAAATATGGTTCCGACGGGGAGTTGCTGCTTGCCGAGCGTTATCTTCAAGCGCTAGCAGTAGGTAGCCGCCCGCAAAAAGAAATTATTGAAGATTTGCTAGAAATGGCTAGAAAAGAACACTCTAACCCAAAGTTTACCGATACTCTTATCCAGAGCCTTGCTTCAACTACTCAAAGATATGCAAAACTGGAAGGAAACACGTATGATACGGATGTTGTGGTTAAGGTGCGTTCGTTCCTCACTTCCAAGTTAGAAGCTTGCAGTAAAGAGACTTGTATGCTTCAGTACATTCGTGGGCTAGATAATCTGAAGTGTCCCAAGACTACCGATCTGTTGATGAAGCTAGCTCTGAATGGATCGCGCCTGGTCAGTGTCGCCGCAATGAAAGCACTCAAAGCATTTTCCGTTTATCTATGGAATGATGATTTCAGATCAAAATTTGAAGAAATATTTTTCCAAGTGTCGAAATCATACGATTCGAGCGCCAGAACGTTAGCTTTGGATATACTTTTGGACCTGAAACCGGATTCCAGCGAGTTGGCTCATCTGTTACAATTCCTCAAATCGAACGACAAAGCGTTCGAGGTGAAGCAATATCTTGTACAGAAATTAAGAATGTCCGCCACCAAATGTCTTGCATTTGCTGTCGATTTAAGAAGAGCAATTGAAAGCGATCCTGCGCTGAACAACTATGATGTGCTGGTGCCTAAGGGATTGTCAACGGCATTACGTCGACCGTTTTCTAGTCTTCCATCATTCAATGCTTCACTTACTAGTCTGCAGGAAATGAGTGGTGGGGTGCTGAAGCGTGGGATCGTTGATTTAACATTAGAAGTGGGCGACGAAAGCACCAGCTTATTCACACTCGGCCTCTATGCTAGGGGACTGTCTGCTTTTGTCAGCAGTAACGAGGAAGAGTCAAACGAAGCTGAAGAGGAGACAACAGCTGGTATGGAGCTAGCAATCCAAGGAACGAACATGCGACCTCTGGAATTCTTCAACGGAAAAGGGGAGCTCATGGGACACGTTTGGAGTGGTACTGCCTCCGAACCAACGGCAGCATATCAGGCAATAACGTTATTGCAAGATAACGAAGAGCAATTTCATTCGCACAACGGGGCAACGTTGAACCTAGGAGCGACTGGGGCTGTATCGATTGATCTGAATGGACAGGTCACCATGAGTCTATGGGGTCGAAATGCTCAGTCCAAAGTGGAGCAAAAGTATGTATAAGTAATCAGGCCTGTAACAGATGGATTGGATGTAATGATTTTGTGATTTCTTTGTAGCATTGGCATAACCATGGCGGGACAACTATCGTTGGACACATTGTTTGCAAAGCTGGCTGCTAGATTTAGTTCCACTCAAGAGCCGCGCTTGCATCTGACTTCTGCACTTGACTTTTCTGGTGATCCCGCTCTCTGCATGCAGCTGCTACAGCCAAGTAGCCAAATGAAACTTAAATTCGTTCGAGAAATATTGCTGGCAGGATCGAAACAGTCGGTGGAGCGAAAAACATCGAGGACATACAATTTAAATGGATTAACACATGCGCTGAATAGGAAAAACAACGAAATGTGTAATTTAATCGCAAAAAAATGATCCTTCGAACCGCAAGGGAACGTAAAACGACGATTACGATTGAGGACCTCAGTTCGAGCTTATCTTCCAAAGTACAATTTAGTACACCAGTGAATCAATCCCTGATTGACTAGGAGACCGCAGAACCACAGACTTGGCTAGTTGTAAGTGTTACTATGCTGTTTTCGTGAAAAGACAATATACATGATTAAAAATAAGCTAGCTCTCATTTAAATTGCTAATAAAATTGACGAACCTATTATCTTCATACGAAACTGCCATTTTGAAACGTGTTTTTGTCACCCTGTATTTTTGGCACGACGCAGTCTGAACGGTTTCGTTGCATCCTGTGCTTTACAAGCCAAAAAGGTGTACGCAACACGAAAGGTGTAGGGAAAAGAAAGAGACAAACTTCTTGGGACCGCCGCAGTCAGCAAAGTTTTATAAAACTCGGTGATTCGTGTTGTGATTGGGAAAAGGCAAAAATACAATTTCTTTCTGCAGGCCCAGTAATAAAAGTGTTCGACAAAAGTCCTTTGGTCATTTGGTTACAGTGATTGAAAGCGAGTGAAAGAAAAGTGAGCGGCGGTGCACCTTTTTTCTACCGTCGTTGTTTCGTTTATGTTTATGTTTGGCGACCGAGCGAGCTACACTCAACAGTGGCCAGTTCGTTCGCCTTTTCCCAGTGAGAAATAGAGGTTTTCGTCAGCAACTTATCAATGACCAAGATAAATCCTAGGCTTGCCCAAGGACATTTCTCGTGAAGCTTCGCGCAACAGGCCACAACGAGTGCTTCAAGTGCCCCAAATCGACAAGTGCTGTGATAGCGGATTCGCCTTTTGTGTTTGCTGATCGATTAATAGTTTATTTCTTTCTGCAGGCTCAGTGATAAAAGTGTTCGACAAAAGTCCTTTGGTCATTTGGTTACCCCCGTGCTTGTCCGAAGAATTTTAGATTCGCCTCAGACGTCGCGACTGGCTGATTTATTGCGATAATTTGTGTCCAGCAAATCGTTTGTGCAATTCACTGATAATCTGCCGTCGTCGCGGATAGCTTCACGATAAGTCCAGATTTTCTTCCATCGTGCTAGAATTGTGGAGTCGATAACAACATAGATTGCATCAAGGTAAATATGAGGACAATTTTTCCGTTCTAATCGTTCTGAATTTATTTTTTTACTGATATAATCCACAGTAAACTATCGTAAATCATGCCCGTATCAATGAACGTAAATATTGGCAAGCGCAATCATAATTAGTAATAGTTTTTCATCAATCATCATCGCTACTAAAGAAAAAATAAGCTCTTTTTCGGGAAAGAAGATAGAAACATTACTTATCGGAATGGACAGCGATGGCGTGACACACGCACAATAATCGATACAGTAATACCGCCTTTCACGCTGCATGATCCGGTTTGGTCCAGCATTAAAATCGTCTCGCAATAGTAGTCCACGATGGCGTCACCATTGTCGTCGCTTAGCAGCTATGTCTACTAGCCCGTTAGACGTAACTCTCGGCAGTGCAAAAGTAGCTATATCGATTTTCTTCACGCTCCATAACCCCCCACGGTTATGGTAGAAATACTCTACCTCGACATCCTTCATAGCTCCGTAAGCCTTTGGCCATTGACCTTTTGCTACCACATCTTCAGACGAACATTAATATTATCCTTAAGGTTTGATGATAGAATAATCCATCAATTGTATGGAAATATGTGAAATGGTAAACGAGATGTTGCTCCTCCTCGTCGCTCCTACATAAGCAAAAACATACCAAGCCAATCACGTGATTCAACTTCAGTAAGAAAATGTATTGCTAGCTGACCATACATACGTAAGGATAAAAACTGAGCTTCCTGTAAATGATAGTAGTTAATCTTTCCGAGCGATAACGATTGTCTCTTCGCATGGTACAAGTAAAACGAGAAGCCGAAAAGGGCAAGTTTGTCGATATTGATCGTATCTACAGAGTCATTCAAAAATTATTATCCAACTTTGGATAATTGTTACGTTTAGCATTATGGATGGTTGATCGATATTGATGAGCCATTCTGTTTCTATGACTAAATCAGGAAAGTTGTGTTCACCGTGTAACAGTCTTGAAGTAGAATTGATCAAGTCTTTTGGCTTCATTGGATTTATGGTTTGGTACGAACGGGTGCGAAAGTGACTGATATGTCAAGAATTATAACGAGCATGGCCATAAACGGCGAAGTGATTACTTTGGAATGAAGCTGTGTTGATTGATTCCAACAAGGTAAAATATCCTAGTGAGGCTATACTTGAGTGCATTCCATTGATTGATAGTGTTTCTAAATTTCGTTTAGTCTTTGCAGGTTATGCTAAGAAGTAAAAAATAAGACGAAAGGGTTTATTCTTTTTCGCAACTCAAAACGCTTCTTATTGTGTTAGTTGTATAGATAATCATTTATTTAGGAATCGCATAATACTGGCAGGCATAGACGATGGGCTTCATTAACGTAAAGACTCATGAAAACAATTTTTCACAATCATCTACTAATTGCGTAAAAATACGGCTCGTCCGTCCTTATATATGTTAAAAAAAATCTACTAATTGCAAATCGTTGGAATGCCTTTTCATGTATTTTTTTTTTCGTTACAGGATCCATCATGCTCCTCGAGGATCTTACATAAACGATCCACGTGCAGCACCACGAGATGTATGCATTCTACACACGGCCTGGGGTATTAGTATCCCCTTGAAGACACGAAAGAGTGAAAACTCCAGGTGGAAACGACATAGTTAGTGCATGCTACTAAAACACGAAGAGGCTTTTTACTCAAAAAACTATTTGGGAAGAATCGTTACAATTGCATTAAACGAAGGCAACCTCTTCAATTGTCGACTAATTCGTGTTACAATTCATTCTAGTCACTTCAAAAGCTTTTATTAATCGATTACCGCTATCCTTCAACACATCACATAACTCAACATTCAATTGATTATCGTTGTAGTATACACCTACAATTCAATTCGGTCAGCTCAGTTGCCAGTGCAGCCATCATCATTAAAAGAACGAATATTAATAACAATCAGCTTCAGGACACCCTCTTTTCCTTTTGCCATTTTCCTTTTTATGAAGTTTGTACTAAGATGATCCTAACGTTGAGCTAATGACTTTGTGTTATGCTCTTATCAGAGATAAACTACATGTACGTAGAAGGTGCTACTATCATTGGATGCCAACATCGTCGAGTCGATACGTTTCGGCAAGATAAGAAGATAGGGAGTTAGGCAGATTTCCAGGTGAAGACCGAGTGGGAAGAAAACATAGACAGCAGGTGACCGTATGTTGCAGTCCCTTCAAAAACGGTTACATACCACGGGGAAGAGGTTACAAGCTAAGAGGCACTAAGAATAGCAGTGCACTGAAGTGCGTTGATGAAGTGTAGTGCATTTTGTAAGTCGCGCCTGTGTTCACCTGTGTCTCGACAACACAACAACGATCTTGTTAGCGAAGTTTTCTGTCGTTTTTTCGGTTCAGTTTATACTTGCATGAAGCGTGTACTACGGCTGTTTGGAGTGCTCCATTACTGTGATTCGGTTTTAAGTGTAGGGTTTTGTAGACACCCCATTCTACGCTTGCCAACTGTTGCAGAAAGCTATCAAGATCGTCTACTATTTTTTACCCGGTAAAGCATCCCAAGTTACTGGCAGAGAAAGAGATACCGAGTCGGTACCGAGCTAGTCAGTGGTTGGTACTGCTGGTCACAAATTATCACCATGCCAGTGAATGCGATCGGCACCGAACAGCTAAGCGGAATCGAAGAAGAATCTGACATCTACGAAGCTTTTGCTCCTCACGTGGATACAAGTAATATATCCATATTAACGGACACACCACCAGGTGAGTGTAGTGTAATTCATTTTCTTATTAATTAAATTAATTCTTATTAATTAAATCTCTGAAATCGATGTAGATATTAAATCATGTTCATCCGCATAGATTTCGTCTTTCCAATCCATTAAAACAATATTTAAAATTAAACTATGACAACCAAACCCATAATCCGTTGATGGCAAATCCTACAAAGATTTTCTTTTAACTACAGCGAAATGAACGAAGTAAAAAAGTATCGAAGTTGGTTGGTATTCGCTGTAATAAATAGTATTAAATAGTTAGACCCTCTTCCAGGGTATGCTTCATCAGCACTTTGAAAAACATGCGCGTGTTTTAAAATTGTTGCTTGGGCGGGGTCTTTCATGCGTGTGCGTAGATAAATGGCACCAGGGAATCCCAACGAATGGTTCTGTAACGTTGCAAAAATACATTTATCATCATTACAAAGCTTGTTATAAAAAGGTGCTAAACTGGCACATAACTAAATCGAACCATTACCAATAGAAACTTGTTGATCCTAAGAATAAACAATGAAGCCCGATGCGTCGTATGAAATTGGAAGACTTCAGTCAGCTTGTTTTTACGGTCCTAAACGGACTAGCGAGTTGCAGTGGATTCCCTATCAGCTGATTTGCCCACGTGACTGTGACACTTGCGCCTAGCCACAACTGGTAGTATTGTGTGCCAGTTATCATGGGTAGCGGCGGACAAGATCGGGTATTCCGTGCATCGTATAACAGTCGACAATGTATAACGAATACACTGATGAGCGTTCGTGCGATAGTATATGATTCGAATCGCCGGTTCGAAAGCCGGTGCTCCCACTTATCGTGGCAAGGTTACGTATAAAAGAGGAACCGGCAAGTGTGAGTGAAAAAGTATTTTGTGGCTAGTCGTTCGCGAGGCATTATTCTATTGAATAAGAGATGAATGAAATATGGCAATGCTTCACCAGCGATAGGCAAAAGGGGGCAGATTCGAAATCATTAGCAAACTATTTAATATTATCGTAGTGCGATGATGATGAGCTCGTGAAACACTTATATCGTGATACTATACTGTAGTAGAATCTTGGTAAATATTTCCGCATAAATCAGCCGCGCAATCAGCTGCAGCACATCCTTTTAAATGTTTTTGTTTTTCGTTGTGTTTGTCTGAACTACTACTTTAATCCGATCCAAATCATGGGAAGGAATGTATGAATGGGAATCATAATTAATGTTTTAAGTGTGTTAGCTTTAGTGCAGCGACCAAGTTGATACTATTTTGAGTCGATATTGCACAAGCACATGAACTTTTTTTTTAAGTGTAAACATGAATAGTTCACTGTTCTAGTGCACGATGATGTTTCAAGCGAGATAGAAAGGGAATGTACGCATGATTTTGCTGCATGTGGTAAAGCACGATGCAAGCTGGGATCAAACTATGTAAACAAAATAAAAACATGGCACAGATACTAGCACACTTTATAATACGATGCGTTAGCATTGAACGCGATAGAAAGAAGCGATGATCAGTGGGGCACAACGAAGATGATGAACAACGAACATGTTAAGATGTACCCCCTTTTGACGGATTCTGCGACAGTGTAGATCTTTCGTTTCTACTTACATCATGTAAAAGTAGTCGTTCGAACGGTCGCCAGAGTTGCTGCACGGCAGTGGTAGAACAAACCATTCGACAGCGTAGTTCGCGAAGAACGTTGGTCCGGAATGATCAAACGAAGGGTCTTTGCACAGTAGTTGAACGATAAAAAGCTTGACATTTTCTATATTTCGTGCCTTGCAATGAGAAAAAATTCTTTGAAGAGTTAGGATTGGCTAGGGAAATCCACAATTCAGTTTTTCTTTGATGTGCAGTGACTTGCTCGGTACTCGATACGAATGCACCTATGTTTGAGTTATACAACATCGCTTGCATAGTCTGTTCTCTTGGTGTTGGTTGAATATACGTGCACAGGGCAAAGAGCTAAATTATTTATAGTCTTGAGGTGTGTGTTCTCCACACACTTCCTTAATCACTTCCTAAAACTTAGATCATCTACCGTGATTGAATCATATCTATTTGGGCATACATTATTGAAATAGTATTTAACAGCTATTTAATGAAATATTTTGCTTATTTTAATATTTTCGAGATCTCTATCTATTTGTTAAACACTCTACGAGCCGCACTTTTACAGATTGTTGTTCATCAAAGAAGAAGTATAGTTTGAATACGTATATGAGTTATACTCACGTGATAGACGCCGCAACAAATGAGATGTGAAAATACTGTGTATCACGCGATAGGTATTGCTCGATATACACATTATATGAATTCGAATTATGTCTCCTATCATGAATAGACATATAATTGTTTTATTAAAAACGCATTGCAGTGATTTATCAAATAAATTTAAAGACGAAATTAAATCAATTTGATTTGCGGACAAAAGGATGATCATGTAATTGGATACGTTCTGTTGAGAAGGGGTCGATAGTTTTTGACTGAGTATGAAGCTTCGATGAAAATGGATCAGATTACTCCCGAGTGATTCATGTGCACATTCTGCCACGCGCATTGTGTCACGCGCCCAAAGGCGCCACCACTGTAGCGGGTAGAAAATTGTAAACAATCATGTTTGTGAGGTGATTTTTTTGTCAATAGGTGCAAACGTATGCATTTTTGAGCTGTTATATAGACGCTCCTAATCTATTGCCTCGAGAAACAGGTTCACGAATTTGATTCTAACATACTCTATGATTCGTAGAAAGTTATAAAAATGGTATTTAAATGGCTATTTTTAATTTTAGTTTAGTAAACGGGATGCTAGAGCAATATTTGTCGCATACTGAAACTAGCTAATCTTTGAGATCCTATAAATTTTGCTGCCTACTGTACTGTGGATCTTGTATTATT
>NC_064877.1:52333146-52343146 GCF_943734665.1 Anopheles aquasalis
TGGTCGAATAAAAACTCACGAATTTTCGTCACATTCTTTTCGAAAGCTTCATCATCGATCTTATCGGGCACAATCAAAGTAAAGGCAACATCTGTAGAAAAAAGAATTTAATTTCTTTTAGAACAATCTAGTTTCATAAGATACCAATAAGAGACATTACAAATGATTTAGTGATTAGATGAATGAAATTTGATCTATTTTAATTTTACTTCATGCAGCAATACTTTTTTTATCAAATATTTAAGAGCAAATATTGTCTCTGACCTGAAAGCATTATGAACCTAGGTTTCTTCTCTAACTCATAAATATGATTTCAATGATCGCGTTCAAAAGAACGATCATTTAAGCCGCTCAGTTACGCTTTTGCATACACAAGGCAGTTGTCCTTTGTCGTTTTATAATTTTTTTTCGATCAAGGATTTCAAGAACAGCTTCTTGCCTGAACCAGAACGAATTCACTGTAAAGATACAAACATGGCAGTATGTTGTGGGAGAACTTGAAATATGTTCTTAGGGATGTGACATATCGTTTAGCATGTTTCAAGTTCTCAGCGAAAAATGTACAGTTTGGAGCAAGACATTTCAGGGTCAACATGTAGACTGGTTCTAGATCAAATATAAGATCACGATTAGCGTAGTTAACATAGTGGTTCACCTAGATTCAAAGGCCCATTCTTGCGTTCTGCATAATGTGAATGTGCTTGGAATGAACTGTGCGTAATTAAATCAAAATATAGGCAACAGTGTATCACATGCGTCGCGACTTTAGTCATACATTCGTTTCCATTTCCACATATCTTCGCGGGACCCACCTTACTGGCCTACATTTGGTCTACGATTTTAGATGTATTATTACTTGGTAATCTTATAGTTTGATTATTGAACCTTCATGGGAATAAATTGCAATAATGCCGTTTATATTACGTTGTTTCACGTAGTGAGTGGCATTGGTGGAAGATTTTTCAAAGATTGATAAATTTATGGTGGATGACTTGGACGACGCATCGTCTTGGCCGATCATTCGTGGATTGAATAGCTAATCAAGAACCATGACGAATCAAACATTTCAACGCTTTAGCCTGGGGTAGAGTGCTGTTGGATCGTGAATTTCGACAAATTCGGAGATGACAAAAAGCATTTTTTTCGCAATGAGATGTTCCAATTCGATGTTAATGTAGCATCCAACATTTTCAAAAGAAATAACTATTCCAATCCGAATATGGCAATTTTTATCTTCCTGAGTTATGAAATAGTCCTAATAAATTGCCTCAGATATTATTAACTTACGCAATATGCACCGAACTCAGCCAACTACTCACCTGCCACTGTGTCGTATCCCTTGATATCATTGATGTGTTCCTTCCAAAGTCGTGAAAATCGCTTGGTTGCAGGCCGGTACTGTTCTGGAACATTTTCTTCCAGCGCAATACTGGTTACATCCGGAAGAATTTTTTTATTGACCGAATCACGATTGATGTAGCTGATGACTGTCGGTTCATCTTCACTAGCCGAAACGTTATTTCCCAGCATGATACAAAGAAAACACGCTAGGACCGTAGTTAGGCGCCAACTGGTACAAACTTTTCGCTTGACACCGTTCAACATTGTCTTGAGACTTGTGTTTCCAGCTGATTAGCAATGAAAGCGACTACGGATACTGTTTTATTTCACTTTTTAAGCACTTCACTTACTTTTCACATAGTTCTTATACGTTGCATGAAAAATGAATTATATCTATTAATTTAAATGCAATGGAGCATAACATTTAATATTCATATTTTTGATAAATCGCGATATGAATATTAAATATTATGTGATTGAATAACGATTTGTATTGAAACCTTAGTTGTAGAATTCCTAAAGCAAACAAAATTGAGATTGAAAATTGGCTACTATGCGATAGTAACACTACCAATTTATCGTACTTTACATTCCAAACAAGGTTTGTGATGAAGGCGTTTCGTTAGAATATACAGACGCCATAGATAATTTGACGATCACATTTTATTCAAAGCAGACGGAATGAATTTTGTCTAAACCAATCGCGCTAAGCTACTGATCAAGAGGATGATGACGCTACTGATGTGTAGGCCAAGTAATAAAGAAAAGGACAGAAACGCGATTAAGGTGCGCTTGTTCGTGCATACTTTCCCAAATCCTTTTGTAAGCTTGATCATGGTCTAGAAGCGGAATGAAGCGCTCTTTTACTCTTGCATGTTTGCTCCAGTCTCTTGGATCTGCCAGCCACCTGATTATGAGTTTCAATTGAATAATAGCGACCGTTAAGCGAACGGTTTGCGCATGTTATGGTGAAGCTGAATATATTGATGTGGTCAACAGATATATACAACGAAATAACTTCAAAACAGGTACCAAAGTGGCTAGATGAAAACCCTCTTGCCATGTTTTTAATAACATTTTTTAATACGTTACAAATTTTAGATTTCAGAACACTTGATGCACCAACCGGATGCAATACGGTCATTTACAAAGTTTGAAGCGAGTCTGTTAGCCATGTTAGTCATGTAAGTATTTTTACTGTACACAACTCACTCACTCGTCTAATTACAGATAGTCTTACGAACTGATATTGTGAATAATTCCGGTTCCACTTCTTAAATAAATAAAAAAACACCTTTTCGCGATCACAATCTATACTAAACTGAAAGGCGGTTACGGTTGCGATTGGTATTTTATACTGGCCTTAATACGATCGTGCATGGTTGCGAACGGAAAGAACTAAGCTCGGTGGACGTGATCAAGAGCACTGAACATGGTGAGTAAATGGGTGACTGGTGGTCAAAAACAGCACAGATGCAGAAAAGTCGTTAATGGTTTTAGTTTTTTTGCAGAATATTACCAACCAGATAAGATACAAGCCAAACATATGGTTTTATTCATATGGTAAGCTTTCATTTTTTGAGTAAAAATAAATTTAGCGTCCACTAAGTGCTTTTCTCATGTTAGTAAAAGTCGCGATGACCACGTGCGCCAAAATTTTTCCGTGTTGACGAAAATTCATATCGGTAAAAAGAATGCGAAATGATAGTATCCGTTTCGTATTCTTACATAAACTTACATAAGCTGAGACGCCAAAATGTGTAGGTCTGATTTAATTGTTGTCCACTACAGCAGACACCTTCCATCAGTGTCCGCGCTACTTTATGCATTCAGGCTATGAATGAAATAGCCTTTCTTTAATAAGATGAACGCGGGATTCTTGAAGACTGATTCAAATGTAACTTGAAATATCATTAAAAAGAATTCACATTTCCCTTATCTTTCTTGTTATTAATTAAATCGACTTCACGAAATTCTTTTACTCTTATATCCCGTTGTGCTATGTTCTCTCCGGAGAAAATATTCATTTACACTAGCTGAAATGGTGAGCGAAGAGTTTAATGTAAAAGCTAATTGCTTGCCACAAATATATGGATTGCGTTTTTTGTGTCTTTAAAGATAATTTTATAAATGTTGATTAGTTGGGGTTTGTATTTAACTAGTTTAGGTATGGATTCTCGGTATTATCTTCTTATAAACTCAATCTGCTATTAGCTCACTTATGTGTCGTTTAATTATCTTGTACCTCAGAACCGGATGATGGCAATGATCACATTCATCATCGGTTCACCTTCACTTATCGAACATCATTAATAAGATCCTTTCACTGGACACTACTAAGAGCGGATACTCCCGCAGCGTTTTTGCTTTAGCAACAGACAATAGTTCACCATTACTACTGGAATTGTGCACTCACTTGAAACTGTGAGATGAAAAGGCGTTTACCCCAATTAATGATGCGCTTCCATAGAAAGCAGCGCACAAAGTGCCCGGGAGAGCATCCGGCTTGCACAAGCTGCACGTGAGAGCCGAGATTTATTCAGAGACTTGACTCATTCAACCTTTCCTATCTGTTCAGTTGGTGCCGGCGAACGCTCACCTGTTCCGGTTCCTCTCCTGATCCTGAATATCTATTGTTTACATTCACGTAATGTCCTGGCCGGCTTTTTTGATGGTTTATTTCCAAAATTTAGTGTCATACTTGTGGAATAATTATTGCTTAACTTCTCTTGTACAAAACACCATACAAAGATCGTGCCTATCGCGGAGCTTGCGTTTGATGAAGGTATTGAACCGATATTTAGTTGAGGTGGCGGTAAATAGCTGTAATTGCTACATGTATTACTTTGCATCCCGTCAATGCCTCACGTGCGCATGTTCCGGGATGTGAAGTGGAAAATTGAATATCAAAGAGATTCCGAGTATACCAGAGAGAATCGGAGAGAGTCTGCCTTTCTCAACAGCTAAACGTTCGAAGGGACAGACAAATTATCAGTTGCTTTTCAGGTCTTCCGTTTGGTGAGGAATTTGCTAATTCTTTTAGTATATGCTATATCTACTGCCTGTTTCTATTGAGCATTCCGGCCACTTTCATCTGCCGGTATTTCAGAGATCCGCTTCATTATCGGGCTCGTTGGTAATACGACCAATCTCAGCTTCATAGTTCGTATGAATGCTCTCAATGGCATCACTAACAGTTTTAAGTTTCGTAATCTCAATAGACATTAGATCGATTAATTGTTGGATTTCTATCATTTGCTTTTCAAACGGCTTTGCTCCTCTCCCTGCGTGATGCGTCAACGTCTCCAGTTTTGTATAATCTTTAAGGCTACCGTATATAAGTCCCAGCAGCTTGTTCAGATTTAATACATCTTGTTCCGTCGCTGTAGGCAAGAAGATTTGTTGACGACGAGATTTAAGCTTCCGCATGCTGACTTGCTCCAAAAGACCGCTCAGTAGGGACAAATTTTTCATCAGGTTTTCGCTTTCGACGGGTGTCTTGTTTACTGTAACAAAAAAGGGGACCGGTAAGGGTAATTCGTTCATAACAAATAGCTTGCCATATCAACCTTGTTTCAGACTCTCCATGCACTCTCTTTGCTTAGCAGTTCGTTGTAGTAAATGTTCCATTGTGCACGCGTAAAAACCTAAATCCTTCCAGAATCCCAAATTCCCAACAACAAAACCACAATCGAATCGCGGTTGTTTTCAAACCGTCATCTGTTTTAACCGCATTTCACAGATGACACGCACACTGGTACAAAATTTGTGCCCCAAAGTCCAGCAGTCGAGGCCAACTTTCGAGTAGAACCAGCGCAAAATGAAAACAAATCGGCTCGGCTGAAGAAAGTGGGAATGGTAGGTAATTTTGCAATTTGAGGCAGTAACGATAGAATTCTTCTTCCAGTGACCTACAATTATGATAACGGATGGCTTGTTCTCCAATTAAATGACGATCCCGCGACCCCTAATCGGACTAGCATTAAATATCCGGAGCAATCCATCTCCGTGTTGTAAGTACCTGCAAACACCCAGAAACTATTTTGATTTTTTTTATAGTAAGAAACCAGGAATGATAGTCTTGAGCTGCAATCTTGCGACACTACCATTGTAGGGTAAATTAATTGAATGGATGGATTTGCCAATGGTTAATCTTAAAAATACTCTTCTAGTTGATGTATGTGATTCCTTTTGTTCGTTACAGCAATCCGTTTGGCAAAACTCACGCAAAATAATACAAATTGCAATCTATTGCTTCCCCCATGATTACCATCAGATGCAAGGCATATAACTGTACCTCACGTGGAAACAGCTCCTTTATATGGTTTATTTGACTCGATGATATTAGGGATCAACATGCGGAGGAAGGTGTTGAATCAATCCCGCTCTTTTCCATGATTCGTTCCACTTCGGTCGAGCAGCAATGCAGAACAATTTCCTTGACCTGTTAATTGTAATCGCTAAACGAAGTTATTCAAAGATTCTTACTACTTTTTACTACATATGAAGAGCATGAACACTGGCATGAAACCGGTTGCATCCTAAAAATGATTGTCAAGTGCATTTCATAGCGTGTAGAGTGAATAGATCAATTTTAAAAACACTGCTACGAAATATGATTTATAACACAGACCCAACTGTAGTAATCAAATAATTTTTTGAGTTCACAACATCATAAACTGTATCATAATCCTAGATTTTTTCTAATGATTTTTCATTTAAATTGCACACATATTATTACAGGAAGGAAGAGGACTAGCCTGGGTGTCCTTTTTGATCGGATGATGAACAACTTCCACTCATAGTATTTATCACTAATCACTCTGACAGGTTTCGTAAGTATAATTTAACTGTTTTGTGCATATTACTTTAATGAACGATTAGCACCAGCAGGCAGTAGAACGCAAGATAAATCCCTTTTGGTACTTCACAACCTTCACTCCGTTTTCGTTTACAAAATAAATGGAATATCGACGCCAGTTCACCCGATTTTTTTTGTTATAAACTCATCGAAGGCTTATCATTTGTTCCTATCTAAATGTTAGGTAACTTATGAGGCTTTTAAGGAGGCTACACATTCGTCATTTTCGGGTTTTTACAGGTTTTTTGTGTTTTAACTATTTGAATTAATCATTGTATTGTGTTGGTTTTCCACTCCACGTTATTTGTCGTCCTTATGTTCCTTTCGTTTGGTTAATCATGTATTTATGGACTTATTAACGCTTGATTAGGCTCTGAGATGCACAGGGAACTATTCTTTTGCTTGTGCAGTGTATGCGAGAACTTTGATGGTGTAATGATTTACTCGCAAAGGTAGGGTTTTCATCAAACAATGGACTGTACACTTTGAGCATCGTCTAGATTAGGGGTCGCAAACTGATATTACTATGCGGGCCGCAGTGAAAAGTAGCAACAAGTCAGTGGGCCTTACCACAGAAAGAAACTTTTTTTTTTATACAATTTTACGAACACTTGTGTCGCTGAATTTAATGCACTAATCGCCAAGTAAAACATATATAGAATACAATTACATACAACATACATGCAACGTACATACAACGTACAATTGATCATCAAGCTGATTATTTATCAACTATAAGCACAACATTGTTGTCGGACGCGAGTTGATGTTCTTGAATCTTTACCTTTGCTTTCACGGTCTCTCCCTTTATGCAGCGCTCTCTATTGGACTTTGTTTCGTGAATTTTCAACCCAACTGCAAAGGCGGCACTGTCCTACAGGCACGAACAATGGAAACGGCCAGGACGATTCGAGCTTCTAGTGCGGATCGTTCGTTGAGCACGACCACCTGTTGCAGAAGCATCGATTTTGTAGCAGCTACCTTATCGAGGACGAGGGCTACAGCGAACTCATTCGCATGGTCGTTGACTTGAACCTGAGAGTTCCTTCAGGGCTGTAGATCGGTAACATCGAGCTGCACGAGCGCAACGTCGAAGCAATCTACAAACTCGGTATGTCCTATTCGAGCCTTCATTGAGCCTTGATTGCCCTTTGACACAAATTCTATCCTGATAAACATCGACATCGATAAACTCGACTTGAATCGTTAACAGGAGCGGGTGTGCACGTTCAATATAACTGGAAAATGTCACATTTCCCGGATAAGCAGCAATACTGAAACCGTGTGCTTTTTTCTTGGTATGGTCCAGAGGAACTGGAAGGAGAAATAGCCTAATTGACGCTTTGCATTTTTTCTTTTTGTTTTCTGCAACGTAATGGTGCACGATCGAGCGCGTCTTAGGTATGCCAAGTTCGTTGACAACCCCTGTTCGTTTCGTTGAGTGTTTATGGAATAATTTTGCCATAAATGCCAATTAATCGACTTACTAGCAATGTTGTCGTAGCTGTAGCTACCTAAGGCGCTCGATGGGTCAACGGACATATCTTAGTTATTATTCTTAGTATCCCTTCGCCGTACTTAGTAGCATCTTCATTAGTATCTGCAGCACAAAGGGCCCATTAGAAGAAAACCTGAGCTTTTTTTTTATTTGGCTTGCATTTGGTAGTTTGCGGATTGAAAATGATGACAAATTACTGGAGATAATAAAACAGTTGATGAACATAAAGAAAGTCTTCTTTTCATGCGTCGTAGTAAAAAAACAAATGATAGGCAATGGAAAATTTAAGACTCTTAAAAATGGATTAAATATAGTACTGGCAAAGTAAATATAGTGAACATTTAACAGTTTTGTGTATGTAATAGGATTTTGAAACAACAAAATGTGTTTTCCCGATCCAGATAGTTTTCTCTCCTGTGTGAGAGAGAAATTGTCGAGTTTTCGGCGATGTTTGCAATGTTTTGCTGAGCAATTGAATAAAACAGAATAAACCGCCATTTTTGTTTCATGCTATCCTATCCCACTTGATCATCGTGCTATAGTATGGTGCTTGGAGAGAAAATGGTACAAATAGATCTAAAAATAGCAGTACGTCATCGTGAAGTATTTTTACTAAACGCGGTTATGAACAGGACAAAATGACTCGGTATTTAACCGCTCTCGATGTTACGCTCGATGCCACTGAAAGTTAGTGTTACACGCATGAAAGACGAGGACACAACGGACGCAACCGGTTCTCGAACAACCATTTTTGTGCTCGGCATCTCAGAGGTTTTCTCTCTTGCTTTCTGTGGTGTGTTGGGGCAAAGGTGAATTTTACACCACTCCCTTCACGAGTGCAAAACGTTAAATTTTAGCATTCAGACACTCTCGACCTTTTAATATGTTACAAGCCAAACTCGCTGAAGTCACCTCTATGACCATTTCCCTCTCTTTACGGTTCTCTTTTACTTCGAGGCTGTTCCTCTTTTTCGACGCGATGAATCAGATGCATGGGCTATGACTAATGTTTATGCGGCATGTATAGCGGCTGGGACATGCGTGCTTGAGAACCGGCTTAGTACTTTACCGACTCTCTTCGTGTATGGTTGCGTTCAGCCCGTAGCCATAAATGTGGCCCAGATCGATAGTAGTAGCGTACCGTTTCACGAAGAGAGTATCGGGTGTTTTACTAATCGGTTTGTGTTGATTGTGTTTCA
Source organism: Anopheles aquasalis (assembly GCF_943734665.1). Classification (NCBI taxonomy): domain Eukaryota; kingdom Metazoa; phylum Arthropoda; class Insecta; order Diptera; family Culicidae; genus Anopheles; species Anopheles aquasalis. The sequence continues at coordinate 52,342,046 of NC_064877.1, forward strand.
TAAAACAGTTGAATGATGTTAGATTAAATGTGCTATTTGCTTCCAATGCAACAATTTGCGTTTAGCAATATCATTGTACTTTGTCGGCTACAATGGAAATCATTGAATAAACCGGCGTTAAATCTAGCTGAGGTGATTGAATCGTTCACGATCAAAGAATTAATCTGTTTGTTATAAATTAGGAGATACTCTGTGCAGCTCAGATTAAAACTACTATTTTGGTTTGGTGTACATGAATGCGGTTTGCATACAAGTAGTGTAAGTGTAAGGATGAAGTGTTTTCCAATTGGCAACAGTAGTGTACCGATAGGTGTATCCCTTCAGCGGTATTGCTGAGCCGAATCTTCCAGAGATCGTCTCGAGTAATAACGACTCGAGGCCGAGGCATCGCTTCGAAAATATATGTGCTTGTGCGTAGAACACAGTCATACAGACACCACCAACCCGGTGCGGTCGGCTGGGTCTGGTTCACCGGCGTGACGTGATCGTCTGGCCTTGCCGCAACCTGAAACCAACTACCACCTTGACGGGAGAGGCATTGGAACAGCTTCGGCGACTGTATTGGGGTTGAATCCTACGTCACTTTTGTCATCGAAAAAGGTAACAAACGTACATTTCGTAATGATTTATCCACCTGGGATTCTTGTTCTCAAAACATGCCTCAATCTTTTATTTCATTGTCTCATGTTCCGTTTTCGGCTGTTGACCTTGGAGCGTGTTACCGTGACCATAAGTATGTTTACTATGGGTATCGGATGATAACACCAAATAAGTTAATCATTAATCCACCATGGTTTCGGTTACGCTACAAACTATCCGAACTATTTTCATGAATTGATTTTTATTCTATCCGAAACGGTCATGTGATGCCATACGGACACATTATTCAAAGAATGTTCGTTTGTAAAAGCAATGGATAAGGATTGCCTTCATGCATCCAATCGTTTACTTGTTTGCGCACAATATTTTTTCATAATTTAGGAATGAAGCATACTACTTTCCTTCGTTACATTCATTCTTAGCCATAATTCGGTCGTATTGTAGCTGATAGCACCAATTATTGTGGCAACAAATGGCCCAATCGTCCCTGCCCGCTAATTC
>NC_064877.1:52348146-52353146 GCF_943734665.1 Anopheles aquasalis
TTGCTTGTAGCAACGGTGCGCTACTCACTGAGAATTTCACGAAGTGTCCAGAATTGAGTTCTTGCTCGTGTTAATTTGAGTGTAAAATGTGAACTGTCTGCAGTGCACAGGGCAATTTTAAAGATATATCAGATCTTTAAAAAAAAATTGGCTTAGTTATAAAGCCTAATCAGCGAATACAGGTGTGTTTAAACATTTTGAAGTCCTATTGATTTTCCCTTTGTCGTTTAAAGTTGGTGTTGAAGAGATGTTGTAAATTAAATAAAGGGTTTGCGGAAATAAGATTATTATTATCTAAATCTGCCATTTCTTATTTTTGTTTAATATGTTTTCTTCCCAAAGTAATCATTGGTGGTCAACATTCAGTACAATCATACCTGCCACGCAAGGCTGGGGACGTACATTTAAAATTGTACGATCGTAAGTTGTGCAGTTTCTCGAAGTTTCAAAAATAGGCGGCATGGGAAAGGATTATTATAAAATCCTCGGTATTCCGAAAGGATCAACTGATGAGGATATTAAGAAGGCTTACCGAAAACTTGCGTTGAAGTACCATCCTGATAAAAACAAATCCCCTGGAGCAGAAGAAAAGTTTAAAGAAGTAGCTGAAGCTTATGAGGTTCTGTCCGATAAAAAGAAACGTGAGCTGTACAATAAATATGGCGAAGAAGGACTGAAAGGACGTAAGTATTAGGAAATTCAAACTGTCAGTTGAACTGTATGTTGAATGTGAATAACATTTCCTTTTTTTCTGATAAATTCTAGGTGCTTCCAATGGTACGTCCAACACTTCTCAAAACTTCACATACGAGTTCCATGGCGATCCAAGAGCAACGTTTGCCCAGTTTTTCGGCTCGAGTGACCCGTTCGGATCATTTTTTGATATGCACAACGACAGTCTATTCAACAGCAGTATTTTCAACGATGATGATTTCTTCACACCATTTAGTGGGCTCGGTGGTAATAGGCATGGGTTAGGGGGAGCCTTTCGGTGAGCTTTATTAGGATGGTTTAGTATCCGTAATATCTGAGGATACCTAATACTATTCTTTCATTATGCCTTTTCCAACAGGTCACACTCGTTCAATGTTCACTCGCCACTGAAAAAAGAGAAAGTGCAGGATCCGCCCATTGAACACGATCTGTATGTGACGTTAGAAGAAATCTATCACGGCTGTGTGAAGAAGATGAAAATCTCACGAGGAGTCCTGCAGCCGGATGGTACATCAAAGAAGGAGGACAAGTATGTGAGCATATCGATCAAACCAGGCTGGAAATCGGGAACGAAAGTAACCTTCCAGAAGGAAGGAGATCAAGCAAAAGGAAAAATACCTGCCGACATTGTTTTCATCATACGAGACAAACCACATGTCTGGTTCCGGCGGGAAGGCAGTGATCTCCGATATACTGCTCGATTAACTCTTAAACAGGTAAGTATCAGCAGTTGTTGGATTGGAATAGGGTTACAAAGTGCATCTGTAAGTTTTGGCTCTTAAAATGGATTTGATTTTTTTTCCTTTTCTCTAAGGCTCTCTGTGGCGTCATATTTGAGGTCCCTACGATGACTGGAGAAAAACTTCGCATTAGTACAAAGCAGGAGATAATAAAGCCTAACACGGTAAAACGAATTCAAGGCTATGGTCTACCGTTTCCTAAAGAGCCATCACGGAAAGGAGACTTGCTGGTAGCATTCGACATCAAATTCCCCGATAAATTGACGACATCAGAGAAGGAAGTACTTAATGATATGCTCCCTAATGCATAGCCTTCCGCCCGTTATTAGTCATAGAGAATTATGCATCGCAAATTACAATGCTCTTTACGTTATTTTTTTTGTTTTTCATAATTTCACTAATTTCGCTATTACCGACTGTTGATGGGTATTTAATGAGAATATTGAAATTAAATTGATCTTGTAAATAGTGCCATGGTGCCCCTAGTTTTGGCACCTTTTTGCTACAGAGACGCCTACCCTGCCTCTTTATGAATCGAATATTACAAGTACGGTTGGTTATCGGAAAAATCATCGGTGGAAAACCCCATGTTACTGCAATCTATTTCTCGTTTACAAGTCGAATCAGGATGTAAACTACGCGAAGCTTTAATCGGACTTCCACATAAGCAAACGCATGACTGAGTTTTATAATGTGTGCGGTGGTATGGCATCTCATGCAATCAAGTTTTTTGCCGGACTGGACAGTGTCGATGCAAGCGACTTTAAAAGAAATGAAATTCAAAGAATTTGATAACCTTCGTTGTGAAGACGAAATTAAGATCATGACCTCCACTTACTACATCTTCTGATTATTAATTTGTCATGCTAAACAAACCAAACGGTAGTTTGGGTGTTGCGCAAAAAATGTTTGTTGGTAGGTGATGTGAAAACATTGTAAGAGACAATTTAACATCGCTGTATTCTTTGAAATAGTGAAGGCAGAGAAAATGTAGGGCGAAACTAATTTATAAAATCAAACTCGCGCAAATGTTAAAAAATAAAATTAACGATATTCTATCGAATGCTTTATCACGATGCTAATGGCTTGTGTACACTATTTATCATCGAGGAGTACTGATATCAGATATAAAATTGCTTCCTTAGATCAAATAATGAATATTAAATGTTCGCTGATCCTGTTGCGGAAGTGAGTCGTACGCACAAAGCCAGATGGGAAGAGTGGCACCAACAACGGAAGGTACCACAGCCATCTGCATCGACTTGCAGGTACCTTGGTTTACAGCGTTACGGCCGATGGCAGAGACGGTCGATTCAATAATGGTGACAGCGTCATATGTACCCATGTAGACAATGTTAGAGATGACCGCTTATTTTTTGACGATTTTGCTTTTGGAAGCTCAACGGCCTCAATGTTGCCTCCTAGTTGATTGGAATCAAGTTGAATGTGCGCACAACGTCCTCAATAAGATTGTTTCTTCCAGCACGGAAAATGAAGCAGATGCCTGCAACATGTGAGTAAGCAAGTAGTCAATACCCATCACAGAACCACCGCAGTCCAAGTTACGTCCTGGAATTAGTCCAGGCAGGAAGAGCTACTCCGGTACAGCTGCGATTCTATCCACAAGGTGTGGAGCCTAATGAAATCGAACAATTGCAGTTTTGGTTAAACGACTGATCGTCATTGAAACGCAAATCGATGATGTATCACTCACTTGAGTTGAGGCCATACACGTTATAACCAAAACTACATTTTCACATGCCAGATATTGTTGATTGGAAGGTAGATTAAGTAATAAGATGGAACTTATATTATATTTTAAATACTCCACGTTTCATTGCATGCATTTATTTGTTGTATGTTCTGCCAGTTTTTCTAGCGTTTAACACCATTTCTGATCACTGCTGACAATTCTCCATTATCCGTTTTTTGCATCACCACCGATTCCTGGTCTTCTTAAACCGAAATTAGTACATCCAAACTGTACATTTTAATGCGTTTACTTAATATAATCGCAAAAATCTAGGTTAACCGATGCACAATTGATTACAATTAGTATGTTAATTAAAGAAGCTATGTATGTTTCTTTTAAAAGTCATATACTGGGAATACGATAGGATGTGTAGACTTTCTCAACTATTACAGTTCATTGCATTGATTATAATAGCATTAACCTATATGGCAAGTAATGATTTCCAATTTAACACTCACCGAATATGTGCTTCACTTATTTCTTCCTGAGATTGGAAAGAAATCCTGTGATTTAGTTCGAACTTGCCAAACTGTCTTCTATTTGTTGTATCGATTGTTATCCGTTTCCCCTGTAGACCCTTTCTGTTTGTTTTATCTTTGATTTCCTTTTTTCTGACTCTTGATTCGAAACATCCTACAGCTGCAAGAGGAATGTTCGGAAATGTATAATTTATGCAAACCTCATCCCATTTCGCGAGACGAGACTTCATAGACACGGAGCAATCGTCCCTTGTTATAGGGGGCGGCAGATAGAAAAATCGAACGACGGATCGACGGTCTGCATGACAATGACGCACCAAGTACGTTTGTGAATCCAATCTTACGAAGGAAATGTCCTCAACCAAAGGGGAGCAATACATCCACATCTGAACCGAAAGAAAATGTTGAGAACAGATAGCTCCGAAACACGAAAGCTGTATCTGCTCCAAGGGTATATCATGTATTATGTATTAATTTATTAAAGTGAAAATATAATGAAAGAAATATTTAGGCAGGATACGAGTTTTTGATTGAGTTTCACTGACGAGCTAATGGAATGTCGTTCTAAATTGTTTATAGTTCGAGTAGTGTTTTGATGCCAAAAAAAATGTTTCGATGCCGCCATTCCAAATAACTAACGCTACCGTATATTACTGAAGATCTTAATGTTTATCTAATTATCAGTGCGGAACAATGCTGCGAGCTTCTGCTCCATCTGTGACAACTGATTTGTAGACCAATCCGTTTCTTTACCGAACTAGTGACGGGAGAAGTGTTTCGAATGTAGATTGCAAGGTCCTCGGTGTGGGTGACCCGCCGTCATTACCTTCATTCAATTATTTCCGGTTTGTTTGCAACTCCGCCCTTACTTACTTACGATTCACTTACTTTTGATATGATAAGTGGCTTGTAATGTATAGATATATTCATTGCAGGAATTGAGTGGTAGCGGCCCCAAAAACCATCTATGATTTGAATAAATGAATTATGTAAATGTATTTGGTGGTTTATGAATAACCGCAATCGTATGTATTCTAATTTTGTTTTGATTTTTATTGCGAAATATCAAGGAAAATGGTGCACTAGAAACCAATAATAAATTTTATCTATCTTTATTTTTATGTATAAATGGTACGAACGGTCGTACCCCTTTCAACAGGCAATTAGGCAATTGTGGACAATATTTTAAGGTTGTTTTATATATAATAGAGCAGACAGGGTACATAGACAAATAGAAACGACGTTCTAATGATTTTCGTAGCCTGTTGGTGAATAGTAAACTGATAGTCATACATATCAGCACGGAATCGATGT
>NC_064877.1:52355646-52370646 GCF_943734665.1 Anopheles aquasalis
GTTAGGTGCTCAATTTCTTATACTGAGACGGTTCAATGTTATATTTGGAAAACAAATAATGCTTTCCAAAAAAATCAATACTGTCTTAAGGTGAGTTAGCTTAAGAAGGCTTGTAACAGTTAGCCTGCCGTAATGGCCAAAGTGGCATGATCCCTTTGAAATTCTTTTATTGACAGATCCTTCATAATAATTCCATTAACTGAACATCGGTTGAATGGGACACAATATGCGACCAAGTTTCGACCTCGGGGGGTGGGAGTCTTCTTAAATGTTGACATTTTAAGTTCTTTTATGGCTCATCAGTGGGAAATGGAATGGCGGAAAGTTGTCCTCAGTTGCAAGAAACATGCATGCGCCATTTCGATCGTCCTTCTGTGCAGGCATCCCAAGTACAGTTCACGGAAGTGCTCACGTTAACCGGTGAAAGCAAGCGGAGGGGCTATGGGACGTAATTTGAAAGGATGAATTGGTCGCACATTGTTTGTTGGCACTATACTTGGACTACACCGTCATCGGCTGAAAACGAGTGTCTCTAACAGCCATGAGTAGTATCTGAGCAGCATGTTTGTTGGAACACGTAAAAGAATGCATGACGTGGAGTCGCGACAATCGGGTTCTGTGGAATGCTAGCAGGATCTCGGTTGGGTTCATTGTCTGGTGGTAACAGGACAACACTTTGGAATGCTATGGTACACTAGGAATTAGGTTGCAGAAAGGGAATTTCCTCCTATCTTACGCTTTGCGAATCAACACAGGCTACAATGAAAACGGTTTGAGCTCTTGTGATCCTAATTTATAACGGCCACATACCGTGGAAGGCAAGTATAAGATTTCAAACTTAAGGTAAACAAAAGATAGGACGTGAAAAGGAAGAGCGTCTGGTGTCTGGGTAGCAGGTATGCAGAAGGAATTGTCACACGTGCAGCTTGTTATGAATTGTTTTAACTGCTCTAAGAAGACTAGAGGGTGTCAGTGTGATACAGAGTATCTACTTTTTATAGCAATGACCCAGCCATTATAATTAGTTTAGAGCGTTTGGTAATCTATAAATGTTTTTATTTAAACTTTTAAATCTCTCTCAATTCACTCAATTTTACAGGTTTACAGGGATTTCTTCATTCAAATGACTTGTAAATCTTAATGTGCATTTCATTTTTAGAATTACTGATAACATTGTAGATAAAGATTTTTACAAAAATATATTTTATCATTCAATTGTGTGTATATTTGATACATTCATGAAATTTACCGTCAAATAGTTAAACGGGTGATTTCTCAAAACATGTGTGTTTGACTTTCTACTTTACATTTTCGCATGTTGGGCTGCAGAAGACTACCGTCAGCTTGTGCTTACGATTAATAATTTATTCATGTTTCATAAAACAAATAATCAATAAAGATCTTAATCAGCATCCGAACTCCGCCATATGTTTTTTTATGGTTATGCTTTTCATTTTTCAGTAATTTGGCAAAATTGAGCCCCTTTTAGACGTTTCGTTTGAAGAAGAGGACGATAGACAACAGAGAACATTCTTTCTAAGGGAACGACTTGCATCATTTATTCCATCCCTGCTCGCTCAGGATACCCCATTTGGGTTCTAGATTTCGCTTCGTTGATTTTCAGTTGATTCCTCACATCTATTCGGGTTTAGTGGGAGGCATAAAAAATATGCAGATGAGGTCCGAATACCGCCTGCTGTGTAAAGGTTCGAGAGAGTTTTTCGTGACTAAATTGTTTTGGCAAAGGGGTGGGCAAAATGGCTTGTTTTCTTTGTAAACCGATGTTGTTGATCCCACAATCTTAAGGGATTTGGCATCGTTGTTACCTAATCGTAGGGTTGCAACCCACGTTCTTTCTTCTGGCAATACTTCTTTCTGCATACAAAACAGAGATACAACATCGATGGTTTACTGAAGGTAGTTTTGTTGCTATTTTTGGTAAATCGAACTCTACATTACAAGAGTATGGGCTTTTAATAAAAAGTGAAAACTCTTTTAACTTCAATACGTTGGTATCTACACCGGATATCTAAACAACACTGGTTTGGGATAAGTGATATAACAATATAGAGTTCACAACAACAATCGATTGAAGCAACAATAAATTATGATAACATTAGTCTGCAGTTCATTGAAATTAAGTTTTTTTTTCTACAAGACACTGATATGAGAGCAGATAGATTACACTTCAAGCAAGACAATGGTTTGAATGTAGAGTAATTTCTTTGTGGAAAATGGTTGTGAGCATGAAAACTTCTCAATACGGTTTCTGCACTTAATTATGTTTTGGTGATTAAGTATGAATGAGTATAAACATCCCTTTCGATATCGATACTATCTGGTTACTATCACAGCGAGTAAAGGAGGTAGTTTGCGCAGAGCAAATTTAACAAGAGAACTAAGATAATGCATACGTCCCCGAGGGTTTTCATTACCGTCCACTTGGGATGTGGATGATATTTGAGATTCCAACATCCCTAATATTGAGGGACACGAATGGAAGAAGAATAATTGACGTGTTCCTTAGAATAACACAGTATAGTGCCAATACTAAGTGTCTCATTTGTTTGTGTTGCATGATTCCGAGTAATGCAAATACATAAAATAAATTCGAAACAACAGCACAGCGTGTCTGGAGGTTACTCTAAATGTTCCCGAACTGAATAATTATCCTCGTTGTTATAAATTTCGTTGAATTGACAAAACATTCAGTAAAAGTGCCCAGTATACTGTCTATCAGACGCCAAGAGTTGTATGCTTCAGTGCTGTTACGCTACAATTGGGTCGTAGCTGTGGTAAAGAATTGTCTGGAGATGAAAGCCATAATGAAACCATGAACAACAAGAATAATATGGAATGTACCGAGACAGAGATTATATGTGCACCGTTCCGCAACAATTTTGAAGAAGGAAAATGACCATCGTTGTCTCCACGAGAACACCAGTGTCTCGGCCGGACGATTCAACCAAACGAATGATTTGATTTGAAGCATGAAATTAAAAATGACTTTAGGCAACGAATGTCCTTATAGAGCGCAATAGAAGCGCCTTCGAATGATTCTTTGTACGTGGCTGTGGTTTCTCTTTAATGAGATTTCGTTAATAAGTTAATTTGGACAAAGTCATGGGACATTCTGCTTCAGGATAATTATAATTATCAGTTACATCATCTTGTAAGGTTATGTTACGCAATTTTTCTCAGATTATTTTGATAAGTTTATCAGTAGAAAGAAAATTTCAGCGTTGAAAATAATTTGAAACTATCCACTTTTAATCTACAAACCTACTTAGTGCAGCGGCATTAAAAATTGGTGTTATGTAGTAATGTTCTTTTGCTGTACAAGGAAGAAAGGAACATTTCATCGACACCCGGACGTTTTGAATTGACTTTCCTTCTCACGCCAGTAACGTAATGGCGTCGTTGGTGATGGATTTTACGCTAGTTTGATGTCAAAACCACAACAAACTGGCTTGCAGAGCTCCAATGGTGAACAACAATGGGTGATTTCATCTCTGACGCATGTTAGACGATTCCATATCATCTGCTTCCATTGGCTAATGGCTCTTCGACGTGGGATAGTACACAGCGAACAGTGGGGCTACAATAAACAAAGTCAGCTTTAATTAGTGAACTCATTGTGCTCTCCATTGCTGAAGGATGAAGCGTAGAAGAAGGGATGTGAGCGATATGAAGCCCCAATTTACGGAAGGAACCCCATTGCTGGTATGTGTGCATGTATGCTGTAAGTGGTTTTGCGGTAGGAACCCTGGCACACTGCAACAAGGATTGGTCTGCCAGAGCATTACGTCCTGAATAAGGCCTGTGGTCCTGCATCCGTTCAGCGACGGAGAGTTTCTTTCACATATCAGGGACACTGGGTGTTATAAACCTGAACCATGGGGAGTACAGTGTATGATTAACTTACCGAATAGACGCCTGCTGATTGAACTAAGAGGTCTTTTCTTCGCTGGAGATGTTTCCCTTTACTTTTTCTTGAAATTGAACTTATCAATTTTGCATTATTTAGGACGTTTTTATTTTATATGTCTACAAAACTCTCGCAATTGTGAAAACCCGTAAAATGCCTTCATCATTCTCTACTACCACCTTACGCTTCCTTCGTATGTAGCAGAAACCCCTTAGGAAAAATGGAACTCTAGAGAAATCAAGTTTAAATCTTACCTTGGCGTTGGGCTGGAGATGATAGCCATCCTCATTAGCTTTCATCCGGATACTAATCACAAGACCGCGTGTTGAAGAACTCAAATAGAGCAAAAAACTTACTGATTCCGTTGTACTTTCCCGCATACTAACAGCACTATTGTGTATGGCAATAATGCAAGGCTTGGGAAAGTAGAAACGATTGCAATGCAACGTTTAAGATTTCATTTCCGGCATTAGCGGTGGCAAATCCTATTTCAGGATTCTCCACTCTATCATCACAGATGGCAAAGTTTTCCCTTTCCTACAATCGCGATATTTCCGATCTCTTGTCGTTGCCTCATCGCGATAAAAAGACACACGATGCTCACTTTCCGCAGCTCTTCCGCCATGTCTGTGGGTATATATCTTCTGCGCTGGTTGGGTTCTGTACGACCAAACTTTTTCAACTGACGACATACTACAACCGGCACCCCGTGCTGTCCCTGCATGTTCAGTACTCTTGCGCTTAGCGTTAATGTCATAATAGTTTCGTGATTGTAGAAAATTATTAAATTTTCCACCCGGTTAAAAGTGGTGGAAAAATTTAATTAAATCATTTTCGTGGCACATGAAGTCTAGTACGAGCTTGGCAAGGAGCAGGGGCGATATGCTTGCTTTAATTCGATCATGTCCTATGAAGAGATTTCTCTTCGACCGCCGCTGCCGAGGAAATTTTTAAATGTCTTGAAACGGGAAGCGATGTTGGCATTTTACTTGAATGTATATTTTCTCTCTGAAGCCACAAAAGCTAACCTCACAACGACACCGAGTTGAATGATACTTTACTTTAAATTCCGATTGTTAAACTTCTCTTGAATTAATGTGTAATCGAACGATCCAACTGTGGGAAGGCTGTGAACAATTGTTTATTTAATTATAGTCTACTCTTCATGATTCTTAACATCGTTTGAATGGATCTTTTTCCATTTATATCCCAAGTCATGAGTTCAAAGATTTTTGAGAAAAATCTTTTTTTCTAGATCACCTTTTAATAGTTTTCGCCATTCATTACTATAAACTTTATGAAATACCATTTGTAATAGCTAGGCGCTGTTTGACATTCTAATCTACCACAATCTATGCCTTCAAATTTCTTAATTCATCACTTTTTCGCGGCCGGCATGCCCTTGATAAGACTATGTTGCAAATCAATGAATTTCCATAACCAATGTTTTGTATTGAATTAGTTATATATTGAGATGAATACTCGAATAATACTGTTTATATGTTGTCGGATTTTTATGTTCAACCGTCGACACCGTAAATCCTTCGTCAGATGCACATGCTTAATCTATTGTGAACTTTAAGCACTTTTGTTTTATAGATTAAGAGCCCTGCATGTTCCATCATTATCTTATTTCCATTTAGCTTCCACCGTGGTCTGAAAAAGAAAATCGCACGATAAGAAAACATTCGGTATTCTCCTTCTACACAAGATTAAACAACAGAATCTGTTGAGTAAGTTCAGGGTGAAAAGAAGGCAAAACGAAGGGAACGAGCATGTCTTGTTTCACGAACCCATTTAAGGAAGCTGCACCATTGGTGAACACTTCATCTCGTTTACCCGGAGGAAAATTTTAAAATAATAAAAAGCAGATGTTTTTAATGTTTTCCTGTTTCTCCTACACTGATCCCTGGCGCATCTTCGATGCTCTTCGTTCGCTCGATGGAAGAATGTCGAAAAGTTCTTCCAACGCTCCTTAGCTCTTGAGTTCTGATGCTTCACTCGGGCATTAGTAAGCAGCAAGAAAATCTGACGGTAGAAGTAATTTTCGAAAGACGGTGTTATGATGCCGCATTATATGGCCAGTATCTAACGTCTCACTCTATTGCTCTCCCTTCTGTCATCCAGCAAAGGGGAAATTATTAAAGAGAAAGCCATTTTCGAAGGCACCAACTGGCACTGGCCTTCGTTGGCCTGTTGAAGGAGGGAATGAAATGATGTTTGAAATTGTAACATTTTATTTAATCTCTTTTGCCAAGCTGGTCCATGACATTTCATACCCTTTTCTGGATGACGTTGGACACTTTACTTTTCAACTTTCGGTTAGGGCTTTAAACAGCAGGGTCCGTTGCTAACAAGTAAACTTTACCGACCAGAGAATAAAACCACAGAAGAGTGCTACCCAGGGAAACAATACTTTATTACAAACTGATTTCATGCCATTTTTCATAATATTTATCGGGAAAAGGCCCCGCATTAGGGCATCTGTTGGAGCGTATAAACACGGAAAATGGACAGTAGCAGAATGATTTGACTTCCATCGGCTGTTACGGCTGAAATGGTCAAATTTCACTCCCCCTACCTCAACAGCGATCCACGGAATGGTCTCAGTTTAAACGTTAACCGGCAGGTTGTACCATCTGTTTGCTTGTATCAGCTAGGATATTTATTGCCTTACTTTTTCAGATTAACAGCTGTTGGAAACTTAAACAAGCTATGAACGGCCAGTAGAATATATTGAAAATGAAATTAATTACTTCTAAATTGCTTGTGTTCTGCGGTATTCGTTTTTGGGCATCCTTCATAGCTTTTGGAAATGTGAACCAACTTTTCTATATACGTATTACTGTTCCCAAACATGGAACCACGCAACATTTTTTTTTCACAAAAACATGGAAAGCGTAATGACAATGACATGGGGTTTCCCACGGAAAGAACTTCTTTGGTCGTAGCTTACGTTCATCTTGAATCCATGGTACTTTCACCTCAAAGCAGACTTAACATTCATTGCCAACATCTTGAGAAAGCAAGGTAGAGCGTTGTGGTTGGAGTAAGTCTCTCCCGAACTAGATGGGCTAGTACACAAAAGAATCCGAAGTTTGTGAATCCCGAGAACGAGCCCCAAGGAACGGAACCTTGTTGCCAGGCACTGATGTCCTTTTTTGTTTCTAGTTGCTTTATGCCTGTTACACCTGCTGGTCACTGGTTTCGTTCCCAGCCGACTCTCATCGGAACAATCAACCAATGCAACAATTACGAGAGCTTCTTACGTTCCGTAGTGTTATATGACGCCCTTTGTTGGGGCTTTGCACGTTGAGATTTCGTTCAACGCTACGGTGTTGGAACGATAAAAGAACTTCGTCGCAGCATCCTCCAGGCCAGACAAACGGTTCCACTCACCCTTACATTTATGAGGATGGTGCAAAACCTTAAGATCATAACCGTAAATCATTGTCCGAAAATAGCAAAATCGTACGAGGTTTTTGCGTTGGTCCTAGGCGCGCATTCTGCATGCCTCCTTACACCAGGCTACTTACGCCGGTTCTATCTTTCTTCGGAAGCGGGAGACGGATCCTTCGACTATGGTGCCCTTTCTTTGGTTGCCCAGTGGGGGATTAGGTGTGGGCCCTTGGTGGAAAATTTATGCTTTTATGGAATCTCCCATTTTTGCTGGGGTCGAAAAGGTGTGCCATTTTGGGCACCTCTGGAAAGGTTGTAAATAGGCCATTCAGGCGCACCATCCCACCAACCGAACACGAACTGTTCATTTTTTTCTTGGTTCTTGAGGTTTCAGCAGGGCGTAGATTGCTAGAATTGCATTAAGCACACCTACTGTGAAGAGAGAGGGAGGGAGGAAAACGAGCGGTAGAGAGCGCGTAATGTGTGCAGACACTACTCCTGTCTGCGGAAGATCCTCTGTATCGAAATGCTGATGAAATGGCCTGGCTTAAGGGTCGATAATCAACGGATGGAGTATTTCTACCCTCATCATATGTTTGGGGAAAGAACTGCGGAAGCCCGCTCTCTAATGAATGAAATCAAGCTTCCGTTTGGCACAACGTTCTTCTTGCGTTCAAATAGGGGTTGACGGAGGTTGAGTACTCGGTCAGGGCTCGTTTCGTTCGTTCGGCAGCATTAACTACACAATGACTGCGGTTAGAAGACTCGTATATTTCTTTGAGTTAACATACCAAAGACTCACATGGGGAGAAAATGTAATTAAACGGAAGATTGAGATATGTTCGATAAGGATAGATTATCGAATATTATGGCCAGTATTATTCGACAAGCTGGAAAATCATTGCAGTTCTTTCCATTCCTACGTATGGGTACAGTGTAGTTGCCAATACACAATTATTCTTTTTGAACTGCTGGCCGTTGATGGATCAAGCGATACTTTACGCGCTTCAATGATTGCGCAGTGTTTATATTTACAAACTAGAACTTTGACAAGTATATTAAATACATTAGGAATCGATAATTTGATACACTAATATAACGAATGAGTAGTCCGCTGTTAAAATCGAACCTTGAACGTAATGAGAATCTTTGGTTATTACTAATGAACATGAGAGGTGTCAAATACATGGTGAAGAAGAAAAGAAGACTCTCAGGGCCCATTACTCTCACCAACGCGAAGGGAGATATCTAAGTCGCGAGACAGGGCAGAAGTGATTATGTAGTTGAGACCTCTAGAACCAGTGACACTAGCTTGTTGCAGTCCTTTCCCATCTCTGCAAACAATAGGCAAGTCGACACCTAGCGACGCTATTCGTGCAGACAAGGACCTTATTACCGCGCAGTGCTCCGGGTATTTAACCGGCTACGGCTAGACAGTAGTGGGAATGTCATGAGAATGGCAGACGACGACCCTATCCATGCGGTCTTCAGGAACTTTCCGTATGCAGAAAAGGAAGGTCCTTCATTGGACCTAGTTTAAGATGCAACGAATGATATCGGATTTAACTGGCGAACTGCAGATGTGGTGAAGGACGGTGTGCTATGGTGGCCGGTACAGGATTCCTTTGAAACATGCAAGGACCAGTCGCTGGTTGATTAAGTAAAGAATAAGTAAATAACCGCGTAAATCAACGGCGTCATCGAATTTCTATTAAAAATATATGGTTAACAGAAACAACGACTGTCAAGAGCAATGTATGACATAAAATGTGTTTTAACTGTACGCGCTAGGCGTTACAGCCAACGAAGAGAGAGAGGCGAACCAGGAAAAGAGAGGATGAAAAGAGGATAAAAAGGCGCGCGCGGCTGATACAAGCGGTTCGGTGCAAATTGTAACATTGAACAAGTGAAAAGGACGCTAAATTGGTGGTTTAGCGCAACCACATCAGCAACCTACAAATTGTGTCAAAATCGATTCATTCGGTTGGAAATAACCATTTCCAACATGGCGTAAAGTAAAATTTAAACAATCAATAGCCATCAGCGCATCCGCAATAAGTTGTTTAGTAGTACTTTAATTGAGTTTTCATTACGTGCTGTTCCTGGGACTGAGGTCGATATTCTTATTCCATTTTTAATCTCTATATGATTTAGCGATTCTTTGTAGGGCAAAGGTTGACAATCGATAATCTCCACGAATGGACTTTATAGATTCGACTCCTTCGAAGTCTATTCCTTCCTTAGAGTGCTTGCTTTGGTTGGGATACGGACTTCATGTTTACCTGGCCGTTGTTGCCTAGGGCGATTTCGATTTCCACAACCCATAAAGTGCTCGACAGATTACTGATTGTGAAGTCTGTTCCCTGTTCGCCTTCACGGTTCCATTTAAAAAACGAAAACTTTAAACTACCGAAAGCTCTTAAGATTTATTCTGCAGGGAGTACTTGTACCTTCCTTAGTGCATTCATCTCTGTCGTCTGATCATTTTGTAAGGAATCTTTATGTTCATCCTCTTACGATTCTCGATGTTCCCTAGATGCTTGATGATAACTTTTGCAACTTTTCCGACCCACGTTTGTTGTAAATTTCGTCCCATCTCACCGACCAATGCAAACCGACCGTTTGGCCATATGGTGTAGGTTGGTTTTCCGTTGTAAGTGACTTTTCGCTTTTCGGAAATCTCTTTGCTGCTGCCATTTGCCAGCCTCCCCCTTTCCCGGTTTCAGTTGTTTTTTGCTTCCTCGAAGGTCTTTCATGAGTTTTCTCGGTTGGGGGAAAACTTTTGCGTATAAAAATGCACAAGATGGCAGGGATCTTAAGGTACCGACGGTAGAAGAAACCACGTTTGAAGGTATCCAGGGCATTGCGGCCGTTCAGGAGAGAGCGTTCATCGAATCTAAAGTTGAACTTTTACGCTGGTCGAATGCGTTTGGTCGCGAGTGTTGTTAGTTGATGGAAAACGGAAGGGAAGACCCCTGAATGAAAAAGTGCGACCGCTGAATAAAAAAATCAGCCTCGTAAATAAAATTAAAATTTTTCCTCACGCACGATTCTCTATCTTGTTCACTTATTGATGTCATACTAAAAGTTCCTATTTCCTCATTTTCCAGAACAGCCTCGTAGACCATGGAGGAGGGGACATAAGGACAACGTGAGGTTATTTTAGAAATTGTTCCTTTTAGTTGTCAGTTGTTCTAGCTCAAATTTACCTAAAATAGATTCACTGCCATTACAGGAAGGAATAATGGAGTTCTAGTAATAATAGGTTTTTTGTAAAAAGATCTTCCATTCTATTTTCAACGAGAAGTATCAGCTGGTAAATATAAGTGATGTTTCGGAGCGTGTTGAGCGTGTGGTAGCTAGTTGCAGTAGTACTCAAGAGCTTTAATGAAGATAAGATGTAGCTGCTGTAATAGATGTTTCTTCAAGTTGACAATTTATATAAAATGACGCCAAAAATGGCATATCAATGCTGACGAATTCAAATACCTCAGTGCATACTCTCTCAACTTTTCGTATAGCTCAATACGTAACCTTATGCATCCACAGCTGCGGAAGAAGCGAAAAACGATAAAAACTTTTCGCTGCCACCAGAGCATACGGATAATGCTGGCGGAAGATAGAAATTCCATAATCATAAAATTATAAGAAAAATGACAACTTTAGCTCGTCCGCCATAGAGCGTCTGCAACACTCGCTTGGAAAGCGTTGTCGCTCTTTTTATGCGATTTCGTCGCGGAAGTGATTAAAGTTTACATCGTTGCTGGTTTCGGCTCTCTAAAGGTTTTTGTTGCTCTTCGAGCATATTGGAGGCATGGACACTGCACGTGAATAATGGGTCGAATTGCAGCAATGAATCTATCTTGGAAACTACTGGTCAACAAATTAGATATAGCATCAACAACGAGTGTCCTTCTAAATCATATTGAATAAAAAAGGGGGTTTAAATTTCAATTTTTCTATTGTAGATTCTATTTTTCTATTTTAGAAATACTTATGAATCTCTAAACGAAAGGCTTTTGATAGACGAGCATATTAAATGTACCATATAGATTATGTATACAAAGAGCGCATGTATCGTGTACTTATCAGCTGATAAACTACAAGTAACGCAAACAAAGCATTTCGTTTTTACAGCTTATACGTAATTACTTTCACGTTGCTTATTTTATTGGCGCAAATAATTTGGAACATAAAGTATTATTCATTACAAGATATAAAAAGGTAAAATTTATTTATTAATAATTGTTTTGAAATTTCTAAACCCGGAAATGCGATAATTTACCATTAATTATATATTTGAGAACATCAGCAAGGATTAATAGCTAAGTTATGTCCGACATGCTAGGGTTTTCCAGATGGACTCGTAACAAGTAAAAAATGGTTTGAGGGACATGAAAAGAAAAATCGTACAGCAGGTGTAGATGGCTCCAAGGTAACCGGAATGGCCAAGGAAAAACATAACGAAATTGTGAATCGCAGGAGAAACACAAAATTGTGGACGGCGACCACGTAAATCATAAAAATGTATGACACCACCAGCACCGGGATATAACGGAAGGAAGCTTAAGGACTAAAGATAATAAGTGTAGTGTAGTGCTTTTGCACGTGATTTTTGTAAAACTAATTTCATTCGACGAGTATCGACATTTTCATTGGGTTTCGATCAATGTTCAGATTAGGATCTTGTAAACTAGAACTAAATAGGAAACGATAGAACAATTTAGTTCAAGAATGGCACAACTTGCTGTTAATGAATTATTCCAAGACGGACATTACGCAGCCACGATTCCTTTACAATCCAGATATGATAAATGATAAAGAGCATAATATAACAAAAATCCAAAACTTGAGCAATTATTGGTTGTGAATGATATTGTTCTAAGAAAAGAATGACTGCAAAGCAATCTTTACATCGATCGATTGATCGACCGTTCTCCACATCGTTAGTGCTTCAGAGCAAATACCATTGTATACAGTAAGCGAACGGTCTTCTCGCAGAAAGATTTTCGGAACATTACAATTCGGAAAACGTTTTGACGGTGCCGGTGGGGATTGACAATCAGTTGCAGATGTGATTGAATAAGTTAATTTTTGAAACGATTCATGTCTACGATACATGTTTGTCGAAAACGCAAATATTGCTTCATCAATGTGTTGTATTTTTACTGGGGCAATACAGCCAGATTATTCAGCCAGTCGGTACTGGAAATACATTTGTGTCTATATTTGAAAGTTACTATTCCTACAAAAAAC
Source organism: Anopheles aquasalis (assembly GCF_943734665.1). Classification (NCBI taxonomy): domain Eukaryota; kingdom Metazoa; phylum Arthropoda; class Insecta; order Diptera; family Culicidae; genus Anopheles; species Anopheles aquasalis. The sequence continues at coordinate 52,368,230 of NC_064877.1, forward strand.
TATTAGAAAACAGATAAAAACTCATTAATAATCGTAAGTGTTTGATTAGTTTGTTCCTAAATGTAAAATGATCATTGATACATTTTACTCTATCACATTTTGCATTACTCTACTTTAAAAATCATGAAAAGGTTGATCAACTTGAGTGATTTTCGTTTTCCAAGTTATTCCAACTGAGTTGGAGCTGATGGTCAAATGAGATGTTATGTTTCTTTATTATATGACATGTGACACCCAACATAATCAGCTTAACTCTATAATGAGCTTAAAATTACTCGATTGTGTCTATGCTAATGTACGATAATATACTCATCAATTAATACATTAAACAGCTTGTAATAAGAAGAGCTCAAGCAGTGTGTGTCAAGACAATATATGAATGCCTTGTTGTCTTCCTTGTGTGACGTCCTTAGTATGACTTGAATCATTACAATGTACATCATTGAAACAGTGCCAGTCGGAATTAGAGTCGATTCGGCACTGAAACACAAACGGCGCTGAAGAAAGCGGGCTTTTCTTCTATTATGGGAAACAAGCGGGCAATGTGCTGCAAAACCGGATTTCCTTTTGCATATTGTGGTAACCATACGTCGCTTTACTTCGTGAAGTGTCGTTTGTACAGAAGGAATAAACGGTGAATGATATCGCTTCATGAGCATGCTAAGAATACTATACATTTTCAGTTAACGCAGAAATTGACCATAGAAAAAAAGAAGACCGACAACGTTTTGCCATATAGAAATTGGTAAATTGTATCCGACGTTCCAAACCCTGGACAGATGAACACCAGTCTTTGTAAAGGCACCGTTGTCCTCTTCCTCAATGTCTTTACCGCGGGGCTCGTTATCTTACTCAAGATGGTCGTTGCTGAAGTGGGTTTGATGGAATGTTAGGCACTCGATTCTCTAGGAAAACGTAATAATTTAGGTTCTTTGTTATCCGTGATAAATGGATCCTTTGCAATAATTGAAAGCTTCGTAAACATACGGCTATGGTTGACTTTGAAATAAAACAAAGCTTAGTGTCATTCATCGCTAAACAAAATATATTCATGAAGGATTAAGGGCACCTGCCTAATAAATGTAACAAAAACTTTAACTGCTTTTAAACCAGTTATGAGAATTATGGGTGTTATGTAAAAAAGAAGCTTTTTTTCCTACTTATACTTTTGGTATATGTTTCAGCGGATCCGCTCTATTCCAAAAACGTGCCAGAAAATTTAAAATGGAAAAATATGATTAGCAACAAGTCTATTCCCACCAAATGCGCATATCATTGTGATAAATTAGTGACACCATCACCACGGTGTCTCCAGCGTTTTTATCTCTTTGTGATTTATGGGAAGGTTAACTTCCTCGAATTTGAATAATTTCGCATGTAATTGAACGTATATAATAGTTTGGAAATGACTTGATGTGTTAAGTATAGTACAGTGCGGATGCTTTTTAGCTATCTAAAGGTGTTAGTACAGACGAGTGTGTTGTGACACAGAAATATAAATATTGCAAACAAATTATGTGGAATGAGGTCATGAACAGAGCACCATATTTGTCTCGCGACGCAGATGGATTACAGATGAACGACTACACGTCTTTCTTTGCAGAAAATAATTCCCAAGGTATTTGGGAATGTATTTACCGCCTGTTAGTGCTAGGTCTTTGGAAAGTTTAGGTATCGCAGATTAAAAGAACCATTGCTGTTTGCATAATATGTTGTTCTTCCGAGCTGATACAAATGTACAACTTAAACTTTAAACTGTGTTTGAATTTTCGGTTTCGAAATAACTAAACTGTTAACTGATTGTTCCTTTCTTATCCAAGGAGAAATGAATCCCAATGAAAAAAAAACAAAGTAAAAATGCTGATTTCAGCTAAGAATACGGAAAATGTTGGTGGAACAAGGAGTTGAATTATTGTTGCATGTGGGATTGGCCAGTACAATGTAATTTGTTTTTACAGCTGATGATAAAAAATCGACTAGGAGCGAACATTGAACCTGTGATGAATATGTTTTACATCCAACCGTAAGCTTCCTCCCTACCGCTTTGTATTAACCGGCTTTGAGTCGTACGATTCCACAAGCTTCACGTTTTTGCTCGTCGTTGATAAGTGTGTGGAGCCATTTGGGTACATCTGTATTAAGAGTATAAAACGTGGGTGGCGGTGCGTGAAGCATTCAGTTACCATTCGCTATCGGTGCAGTGAAGAGTATTTTAAACCGTTGTGGAACCGTTTGGCCTTCAATACCATCAGCGGTTCACACATCATGAGACAGTAAGTTTCAAGCAACTGGTAACAAGATTTGTCAATGCACCTGTGCTTCTAGACCGCCTAGGAGGCATGGTGTAATGAATTAACGGTACCAGTATTATAATTTTGACTGTAAATACTTGGTTAGATTGTAAATGGCTGAAGTAA
>NC_064877.1:52398146-52415646 GCF_943734665.1 Anopheles aquasalis
TTTATCCACCGCTTGAAAAAAACTTTGATTTTGCCTGATTTTTCATGGAAAAATCTATAAGATAAAATCATGATATTACAAAAACAGTCGAACAAGGTAAATAAAACACGTTTCACCACGCTTCTTGGGTGCATAACTCCATTATTTTTGGCGATAAAAACATAAAATAGGCCTCTAAAGATGATTTTGGGATTAAACGAACTGAAATGCAATGCATGAAATTGAGAGAAAAAATGGTTATTTGATTATTGTGGAGGAAAAACTGTACAATACCATAGAATGAAATACATGAGGGTGGATAAACTTTTTTGCGTGCTTTTCGTTCCCTGTTTTTGTAATCTTTAGTTCTAGGGGATATTTTTTTCAAAAATTTAAAAAGCATAGCAAAGAAGAATAAAAAACAACTGATAGGCGATGAAAAACTATTGATAGGTGATACGTATTTTAAGGCTGAGGGTTTCCATGAAAAATCAGTTAAAATGTAAATTGTTTGCAAGGGCTGGATCAACTTTTTTGCATACTGTACCATCTATCAACTGTTGAAATATATAAAATTCTTACGTTTTCAACCACATTGCTTCTTCCAGTGAAATTACTTCTTAGTATGGTCGCTTTTAACCGTGCTGTCCTTCCCTAGCAGATTGTTTCGTCAAATATTTACGCGTCATAAAATTTACGCCAGCGCAACGAAGGGTTTTTTAACAGGGCGACCAATTTTTCTTTAATGTTGCGACACCCCTAGCAAAGCTCGTTTGTCAAAATGTGGTTATCAAAATCTCGGCCCCTGCCTTCCCGACAGCAGTTCAAAGTTTCATTTTGTTTTTACGTTTTGCAAATAAGTTGCGTACGTTTCTGTCACGCTTACGGTTGAAATTGGGAAGCCTCCCTTTTGAGAGAACCCCGGTCACTGGCACCCGCGCAGGAGCCAAGTAAATTCGAAAAGTCACCGCATCGTAACCCAACCACGGCATTAAGCCCGGATGTGTGTTTAATCTTTCATAAAATTATTTTAATTTTAATACCTACAAATATTTGCACAAATGAAGCACAGAAAACCAGCATCCCCAAGATGCCCCTGGATTGCGGGATGCCCCCGGTCAGGCTTTTGCAACTCGTTGCCAACCACTTCCAGCTCAGCACTACTGCCACTGCTAGACCGTTCCCGGTTAGCGGTCGACACTCGTAGCGTTTTCCGTACTTTTTGCCACGATCGAGGGGATGGAAATGAACTGAAATGCTTATGCTTGTGCGCTCAAAATTTCGAAAGCATTTCCCTGAACAGCAAGGTGTTTCATTAGGGGAATTAACGCTGGAGTAGGAGTACGCTTAACCGGAAGTGGAATGAGTAGAAACTCCAAAAAGCGTACCCCCGTGGGGAAGGCGAGGAGAGGAGGAAATGTTGAGAGCGAAATATTGGACAGCATAAAACGAGGGAGATGAGCGTTGGATTTTCGGGAAATTTGCATTTTTAAAAGGGATTAGGAACGATATTTACCTTCAGAAAAAACAGACCACCGGCGGGCAGGGCTATCCGGTGCGATCCCTGGAGTATCTTCAACGGTGCACCATCCTTGTACCACTGTATCGTCGGTGTAGGTACGCCCTCCGCTTTACAGTTGAGTGTGGCCGGTTCGTGGCGTGGCACTGTGGTGTCTATCGGGTGCTCTATGATACGTGGGTTCTGGAGTGCTGCAAAGAAAGAACGCGGAAGAATGCTTTTAATTTCTGTCATACAAACAATTACGCTGCCACCAACTATTGGTCGGACAGGCCATCGTTGTTTGAGTTGCTATAAGCGCTTAGCCCTAAATGTAGTCAGAACTAAGCATACCGAAAAGAGTGCTTTTTCACTTGCTAGTTATTGGGAGACTTTAAAAAGTGGTAGGACGATTGACAACAGATCCCTCATGATAGAGGAGTACAAGTTTGTCAATCGGTTTTGGGAAAAGTAAAACATTTTTGCAATATACTCTTACTAAAAGTTAACCTTCTGTTGATCTGTATCCATAGTTTATGAATTAAAATTCGTGAATAAAGGTCAGAACTGAAATAGTACCATTTCGTTTATTTCATTCGCCTTCGCTCGTTACTAGGTAATCGGTTTTACAATCTTTATATGAAAGTGAATCATAAATTTTTCTTTGTAAAAGTAAGTAAATCCTTTCGTTGCACTGAAACTGAACAGCAAAATCGTCCAGCATTGCCAGCAGGATTGACGTAGCATTCTATAAATTTCAGCAAAAGTTGTGCGCTTTCCATCGTTTACACAGTGCAATAGTTCCCACAGTATTTTGAAAGACATTCTTTAATGAATCATTGTCTGTCCAGTTCCACCTCCGCATCATAACGATAGTCATGTATGCATTTTTTTATTTCCACGACACTGGACACTAGTAACCGATGGTACAGCCCAATCGTAAAATAATGAATGGAATTAATAACGTACGGGGAAAGTTGTTTTCTAACATAGCGTAAGTTATTTTTGCATTTAAAATGAACCCAGGAAAGCAAAATGAAACCGACATCGTTTAGCTTTAAACGAGGTTTAAACACATTTTTAAAATAGAAAACCAAAAAATAAATTATTCTAAGTATTTTCCCTCGCTAGCTATACATTTTTCCTATCTTTTAGGCAATTTGTGTCTACCATGCCGAAAGAATTGATCAATTAGCGACACAAACCACCTGTCATGCCATTTTCCGACAACTTCATACAAATCGAAGTGCTGCTCGGCCAGCGCGTGACCGATCATCGAAAAGTGGTGATATTTGGAATGTCCCAGGTCCAGTTAATTAAGGGAGGGAGGTAGAACCGCCCAGTTTATTGAATTCATATAACTATGGACCATTTTTGATGAGTGCGCCCATGCGTTGTCGTGCAGGAAAATCAACCTTTCATGTCTTTGATCCTAATTCGGCCTTGTTTCACGCAAAGTACGGTGCATTTTGATTATTTGCTGGTGCCTTAACAGTTTCACAAGGCTACAACAGCTCATAATAGACGACACCCAGCTGATCCAACCAAATACACAGAATTGAGATGTGTTTAGAGCGATTTGTTCTTGCGGCCGAAAATAATGGTTGGCTGGGATCTATTAAAGATTTCCAATACCACATTATCACCTCCCCGCAAAAGCTCTTTTTCAGTCACAAAACTAGATATGGTAAACATACGGCTCGTCCGTCCTTATATATGTTAAAAAGAAAACTAGATATGATTAATCAAGAAAAAAATATATGTTGTATTGTAGTATCACTTATGATGTGGACTGATTTATGTAAATAACTGTCGAATAAACACAAAAAACAGTATGGCATGTCGATGAAAGCTCAATCCTTTTTCAACACAAAATTAAACCAAACCAAATTACATCAATCGAAGTATTGCCCATCGCACGCCTCTCCTTTTTCCATTTTTCAGGTAATTTTCGAAAACTTCAACGGAAACAGTTTGTTCCGGAGGCTCGTACCACACAACGCCCTTTAAAACTGCATCTTTTAATTTTTTTGTTGACCCGAAAGTTCATAGTCTATACGTTAAAATCTCCACTAGTAAATCTTGAAACCAGCTTCCGCATTTTTGTGTCAATGCACTATAAGCTTGAATCAACGAACGATAATTTTCCGCAGCCGTTTTATTCAAATGAAAGATGGTTTAAACCTCTCCGCAAAATGGACTTTTTAGGGACAAAAATTTTCATTTTCAAATCTAATAAAAAATATGTTATATTTGGAATTAACATGTTGCATTTTAAAGGTATTTAGTAAAACTTTAAAATAACGTAACAAGGGGCAATCAACTTTCCCTTAAAAAATAGCATCAGCTTTAATAGAATCACTAAGTTGTACACATAATAAATATTTTTCGGATCTAACTGTTGAGGACGAGACGAATATCCGGACATGCCATTTGCCACGATTATACCAAGTGCAAGAAGGAACTGTAACCGATTAGTATTCCTCATTAAAATCTTCATCAATTGCATAATATGCGACAATAATGCCTGACTCATTCCTTGGTGCCTTTTCTTCTCTTGGTGCGTTTCTCTAATGTATTTCGCTTTGGGCTGAATAGTTTGAAAGAATGTTAAGGCGTGCACTGCGACTCTATTCTCTCCTGCATTGCTATTGGGTTTTGGTTTTAAATATTTAAGAGTTTTAAAAACACATATAATAAAAATATGAAGTTTGCTTTTTTTAATATCCTTTTCTAAATTCGTGTTTTACAGTACTTGTTCTACATACAATTGTAGAACAATTCTGGCACAACAAAAAAACAAATTTAAACAAATGATCGATCTTCATAAAGTTCTGTTCATTCATTCCCAATTATTCTTATCATTGACTATAATGATTTAGCGTGCAAGAACAAGCATTATAAAAAGCGTTTGGACTTATCATACTATTCATTCAAAAAATTCGACGAAGAAACTATGTACAATCATGAATTAGATAACTCTCTACTACTTCACATTTAACGAACCCTTTGTTTCCTCTTTAAATCTCATTTGGCGTATTTTCCTATCGACTTCACCAGCCTCCTACTAAGCGTCTGCTATTTGCTCTTTTTAGCACTGTGTTCTTAGTATTTATTCACGAGACTTTTCTCGACATAAATGTGTCCTAGCGAACGACAGAACCAGAGGATCTAGTGCTTGTCATAGTACAGCATTTTGTCAGTGGATTTCATTCTACGCATTTCAATTACGATCGATGGTCAATCAACGAAATTAGAAAAGTTTGGTCATTTGTTCTTGTTCGGGTGGCGTTCCACAAGGGCAGAAGCACGCTTTAAATTGTATCTTACATCTAGCTTAGCAAAATTCCGTCCGTAATTCCGTGACTCTCCAATCAACACATTTATGAACTTTATATTTGCGAACTCAACTTTAGGTGTGGCATACATACAAATCAACTCTATTATTACTAGTTGGAGTTACTGGATCACCAATACAGCGATGGCACAAGAGCTAGCGACTGGATTTTACTACACAATGCGTGATCGAAAGTAGTTGAGATTTGTAGATAGTGGCTTACATACGCTCTAAACATTGGCTAAACAACTCACCCAGATCGTTAATTGATTTTCCGTCCCACAATTTTGCTTCATTAAACCCTTAACCTGTAGTTTTAAATTATCCTACTCAAACGATAATTTGCGTGTTTGTAAACAAACTTGAATGTGAATCCCGAAAGTAGCCCCTATTCGTATATATGCATGTTGCGAAAAAATGAATTGTAAACCATCCCTTTCTAGGCGAACATAACACAGGACCGTTTTGCAGGGGATTGATGGTGAGTTAGAGGCAAGTCTTCGTTCTTCGTATTTTAGGATTCATTTGAAAATTTAATTTCACAAATTAAGTGAAAGGACCAGTCGCTTATTTGAGTTAACTATAGCATTAACACTAAGATACAAACATATTCTTGGTAATGCTAACTATTTTGAGGTATATGTGCGACATAACAATGACTGCGACACAGAGTCAGAAGCGGACAAAAGAAATAGAAATTGAAATAGAACTTAATATAATCATTATAATCATTATGATTGGAACAATCGGCACTCAGAAGCATTTAAAAATGTTTTGGGTGCTAACTAAACTAAACGTAAAAAGGTATCAATGTTTGCAGCAAATATGAAAAACTCTTCTCACAGCGTCTAACAATCAATACATGATTTACCGCAAAAGCTCCAGAAGCTATACCTCTCGAACTCATGAATATTTCATGGAAAACAATTTGCATATATTTACAGCGGCTTCAGTTACAGTAGAACCACTTGACATTGTGCATCACGTCAGTATGTTCCGCGAGAGTGTGAGGAAGCTTTTTGAACCTTCGATGGCCTTAGGATGAGTATATCGAGCAAGTAAGAAATACGAAACGGGTTGCCCTACAAAATATTTAACTTGCAAGGAACAGAGATGAATCAAATTCACCTAAGTCAGCTAGGAGCATGATGTTCATATAAAATAGATAAGTCCATGCGTAGTATACAGAATTTATAGGAAGCCATTTAGAAGAATTTTATACGTTTAATTATTTTTCAAATATATAAAGTTATGTCCATGAACCTATAGTATAAGCGCTTTAATAATACAAATACAAAATCATCAAAATATTTGTGACTTTTGGAAGCTGCGTTGCGAATTTATGTGTTTAATGGATTACCAATTTACCGGTAATTTACCGGATTAATTATTGTATCTACATTTATTCAAAGTTTATCATGAAGAAGCAATTCAAGCAGTTTATTTTTTGTGCTTCTTTTTGGTTACTCAAAGTTACTCTTTGAAAATAAGAATTAGAGTCGTTCCAATCAGAGTATAACAAATTTCGTGAAAGTGCAATTTACCCCTGCATTCCAATGAGTCCTGTGAAGCACTTCTATCATAACAGTAGTCCCAAAAGACAGTGTTACAGGAAAAAGAGCACCTACGAATACGATAAATTTGACAATAGCTCCTTCCTTCCGTGATCAAAACGCTCCAATCATAATTCATCCCACGTATTTTGTTTTATTTGTCGTGACTGGTTAGGGTGTATTACCAATTGGAACATCAAGGGTTCAAGTCTCATCCCTCTGAACTATGTTCTATACCGTTCGGAATAGAGATCGTAGCAGAAAGATTTTTTAATTTCCTATTTCCCGTATTTCCTGTCCACAAACTTCCTTCCAATCACCAAAACTTTATAACAAGGTGCCGATAGGGAGTGAACGACAAAGGAATCCCGGATTTAATCAATTCGAATGTGCGAGCATTGTCGAACCAAACGAAGTTTTATAGGACGTGGAACGTGCCGTACGGTTTTGCAGTCCAATGGATACTTCAAGGAAATTTTTGATGACGATTGGAATTTCACCGAAAGGTTATTACTTATTTGTTTCTTAGTTTATTTCTGAGTATGTCATTTAATGTTTTTGCACTTGAGAAGATTTACATGTAACATGAAAAGATCGATTATATGTTAGACATAAAATATTGCTAGACACTACTATTTAGAATCGATTGCACATATTGTATTACTTCTTGGAAAACGGTATGACCATGATAAGCAACTTCGTAAATTCTCGTACGCATATGGAATACCGGAGGTATAAATGAGAATGAATAATAAAAAATAAATAAAGACATGAAATTGATTTAGGGTAAAAAAGTGCAAAAACAATCTCAAAGCTCACAATGAAGAGCTAATAGTTAAACATCATAACTTTAAGAAACCCTTAAAATGATCTTTCATCGTTGCTACAAAAGTGTTTTTAGTGACTTCTTTACATGTAAGATGTACTTTACATGTTTACATTGATGTAAGTTTTTATATCAAAATAATGACTGCCAACAACGTTTAAATATTATAATAACTCAAATTATGCAGAGATTTGATCTCAAAACGAAAATATAAAAATCATCTGTAAAACATGACCATAATTCCATAAGAGTAGGTGAAGTACTCTGATGCCATCTCACGTAGTATTTTACATCAAATTACTGAGAGATCCCCTTTTACACGTGCTATCGTTAGAGTGCGACCATCATTACTTTGATAGCTGGTGAAAATTGCTCAAATTAACGGAAATTGCATTGTGTCCTTTTGCTGAATCGCTGCTTGAATGTTGGAGTACCGGCTATATTGTACCTCGATGGCTGGCATGTTGGAGGAAAAACGACTGCTGATTGTAATGCAAGTGCTTTATGTTCCAAGCACATGATAGAGTATTGTATCTCAGAGTAAAATGAGCAAGGTTAACACTTTTAAGCAGAATGGGATTCCTGGAGGGACTGCTACAACATATGAATGGCACTGTTCACCAAACCCTGGTCTTATAAGCATTAGGAATAAAAGACTTTGTTGCAAATTGTGTTCTTTACAGATTCAAGAGAGTATGTTTCAAGAGTTAACATTTGCGTTTTGCAAGAACTGAATGTGAAAGGTTTGCAACGATGAGAGAAACAAAAAAATATGGATATCGGTAGGAACACATGGTTTCATGTGCGACATACCTAGAAGTGCTGGTTGAATCGTATGGTTATCGTGATTTTGTAGGTGAAATGTAAATCCATTCTTGATATCAATATTTATGTTCTTTTTATTGGCAAACACTGTTGCCATCTAGAGCGAGAGGTTTGAAAACACAGAGCCAAAGCATCGAGAATATTTTACCGTAAGGATATCGGAACAATAAAATATGAATTTGGACGAATGCGTGGTTCTCGTGTGCTTTTCTCCCGTGAGCTACATTCCGACATATTGGATCGTAATTTCGATTTCGTGTGTGTGTTTTTGTTCGATCGCAGATTACATAAATTCGCTCAGTATGATTTACACGATATTTCCTTTCCTGCGATACATTGTTGGGCAATAAAGTATGTTCAAACATTCAGATAGCAGCTGTAGATGTAAAGTTCTCTGGCTGCAAAATTGTTTTCCAATCGGATAATGATTTTTTTACTGCTTTTAAATGTCCTTAATAGCAAAAGAACAGATTAAATGTAATCCAAAGCATTCTTCAGATGAGAAACGGAGGGCATTATTAGAAGAGTTGAAACTAAAATGCATGATTTAAAGGGGCTTTCAACAGGGTCAAATAGTAATATAGGCTTTGTTGTTGCTAAAATAATATTGCCCAAAATTATTTTTAAATGTTGTATAAATTTTACCGTAGCCAATATGTGTGTTTCGCTTGTTGAAACTGAATATAATTTTGAACAACGTTGAATACGATATTAAGCAAACTGCTTTTTAAATTTCAAATTATGTTTTCTTTGCCAATATTATGTTTAAAACAGCTAACGTTTAATGGCCAAAATTGAACCCCGTAGAACGAGCGTTAAATTGAATTCACTTAAATTATACAGGGCAACGAGAAAACATGGTCTGCGTTGTGTGGTGCTGTTTTGCATACAGTAGAACAACATACGCTGGATGTCGTTTTTCCCAGGCAACTCCAACCCCTTAAGGGAAAATTGAAACTATGTTATTCTTAAAGATGATATTGTGCGCATTTTAGCGTTATTTTACATTTGTCTATCTTTTCGATTATCAAATTATTTTCTTTTTGGTGGAACAATATTAAGAAAAAACTGACTAGAGATAGACACTGGAATCATGCCCTATGCAAATTACTCAACGTTACAATGGTAACGTACGATATGTTTGTTCTTTTTCATTACATCAGTCACTAAAATAGGCACAGGATAGTAATCAAACGAGATATCTGTGCGAACGACCGGTGATTAAAGCCTTACCATAATCATAGTTGCTACTAAGTGGAAAAACGTGGTATGAGCGTATGTTATTACATCATTATCATGAAATAATGAAAACGATGCTACTCAACAATGAATGGCAATGTGTTTCCTCTCCTCTGCTCTTCCGCAATCCTTCAGTTCACATTTGGACTACCAATCCACGCGGCGCAAAGGCCTTATCGGTTTCAATCATGCTTCATTTCCTCAGTGTCTCTAACCCAACCGCTGGGTAAGTTTCCGATAAATTCAATGTAGATTGACAGCAGGCCAGCTAGCCATGGTCATGACGAACCTTTCACTGATTCGATCCTGTACAGTGACGACAAGAACAGTAATTTGCCGGCATAAAGACTCAAATCAAATTTCAATCGATGCTCCTCATACCGGTTATGAACCTTTCAACCCATTAAATAAAGTCTCCCGTGTAGAGGATACGGTTGATTTAAGGTTTTTTTTCCAAATTCATCGAGCGAATCAATCCTGATGATAGCTGAAGGTTTAACAGATTAAAAAATAATAGTCCTGCATTCGATAAAAAATGCGATAGGTAGCATATGAAATATCAAAGATAAGATGGATTACATTACATTGAAAGTAATATATAAAAAAATTACACGATTAATAAGGCTTCAAATAGTCGTTTACATGCCTTTTTCGTTAAGCAAGAGTAATCCCTCTGCAACATGTCCTGTTGTACTTAAGATATCTTTGAAAAGTCGTGATTGTGAGGTTGTTCGAGATTCGTTCATATCACCACATATTCGATCAACACTAATGGACATGCGTAGGAATTATTCTTTTGAGATTAGAGTTACTCAATACTAGACAGTTCCGTATAACTTAATGTCGGAAAAAATTACCGCTGGATTTTTACCTGTGATACCACATAGTATAACGTAGGCATCCCACCTTTTATAAACCATCTTTGATCATTAATTCATCTATCTAATATCTCTTTCGATCGATTGCAGGTGACCACAGGCTCCTTTCTGATTATAGCTTTAAAGCATTGGGAAATAAAAACGAAGTTTATAAGCAAAACAAAATCGAACTTTAGCAAATCAAATACTAAAAGACATATCTAGCGATGGATAATGTTGCAGAACTTTGCAAGAATGATTTCCGGAAGAAAACGTCGTACTATTTAAGAACAATAACGGATACGTTATACCTTTAAGCTGCTATGTCTTGCTAGCAGATCCACACCCAAACGAAAATATTAAAAATTGCGAATGCTTCCCTGATTACATCATTTCAGTAAGTCCTTCTTTTTTGTTGTTGCATTAGTTACTTCCAATGCTGTCCCGTTTGAATAGCAACAGAATGAAATTGCAAGTATTCTCCAACTTCGTGTAGTCGGGTTTTTGTTGCCTGATACCTACATTTTCGGTTGACGTTTGCTGCAAGGCAATCTTATGGCTGCAGTCAACTAGTAATCCTTTTCAAATCTACGACAATCTATTCCAATTTATCTGCACAATTCCATGTTTTTTTTCAATCAAATTCAAAATATGATCATAATCGATATTGAACCTATGAACCAAGGTTTAGCAGCGTATCAGTGATGTGTTCTACTTGTTCTCCTTTATTGTTACCGATAGCCGCGCGGCTATCGCAAATTAGTCTTAAGCGAACAGCCGCAGAAGGAGGACTGTTTTTCAGTTGTTGTCTCGGAATAAAGACAGTTACTTCAAGAAACCGAATACTGCGGTCATTCTCGCAAATCGCTAACATTTATGTAAAATAATTGTTCAAGGGATCCATTTCATTATTATTGGCTCCGTTGTATTTAAAAAAAAACCATTCATGAAACAAAAAAATGGTCCGCCGTCTCTTTATTGTGCTACAATATTTTGTATCAATTCATAAAAATAATAAAATGTATTTTTTCGAAAAGTTTACATACAGTGTTAAACTTAATGTAACTTTGATATCGGTTGTTGTTGTAGAAGTAAAGCTCTAACAAATGATGAAAATGTATATCACACCAATAAACCTTTCGCACAAATTACTTTCTTTTTATTATCGGCATCAAACACAATGCCTTTACATAAATCCCCTCGTAGACAGCATAACAGACGAAATGGGCAACTGCTTTTCTTGTGATGGGTCAAGCCTAGTTTCGATCGATTTAATCAGGTCTGTAATCGGAATTGTGCCTTTTCCGTTATTCAGCGAAAGATGGCACAGCTTACAATATAATAGATGCGACAGGGGAGGTAGGAGAATAAAGGAAAATACAGATGAATGCTCAATTTTCCGGTCTCACTTTTCGTACACGAGTTTTACTAAATGATAATTTATTATACTTCTTATCAGAGAAGTTAATAGGATTACGTGTCGGCCTGTACAGTGTATATTGTTAGCCTAAAAGTCATACACAGGATATTAAATGTATAGCATTAACTTCTGTGCATTGAAGCTGAATTATACATAAGTTATTAACCATTTAATAAACCTAAACACTCTTACGGAATATGAATGTACATCGTGTAAATCGCAGATGCAGATTTTTATTACAGACAATTTTAGAAAAACTATGAAAAAATAATGGGTTTGCTTATGTTTAAGTATTTGAAACATGGTCAAGCTTTTTTAATAATAATACTGAGCTTTATCTGATGTCTTCTAATGTCGTCGCTCACATATACGCGAGACACAAGGCTCGGCTTGAAATGATGTCTGGAAGATTTCAAAGAACCGTGCCCGTATGATTGCAGCTCGCAGGACACCCCAAAATGGTACAGAAACATAATCTTCCAATACCATAGTCATTTCTACTATCTGAAATTTTTGTTATTTTTTCATCGAGAGCATATTTTCTTCTTTTACACTTTCGCTTCTTTCTTTCAGTGTTTTCCTTCCGATCCTCATTCTTTTCATTTCCATCTTTTCATGTCGTTGATACTCGCTTATACTCTCTACTCTATATTATTGGCCAAAAGAAAGATACAGCTTTGCCTCAGGTTTCCGTAACAATCACAAGATCATGGTTTGCGGGTATCTGAATGAAAATGCTCTGCCGGAAGCGATGTTCATATTTTCTAGACTGTCAAGCTGTCAGCATTTTCACACGTGCCCGTTTCTTGTAGATGACTCCGTTTCTTTGCTTGTCGGCTCTCTGGTGGCACTTGCCAAGACTGGGTGGCTTGGCAAGTGCCAGCAAAACAAATATAGACAATTTGTGCCAATTGGTAATTTTGGATGAAGTTGCGCTCAGTGAATCCATATAACATTTGCCATTTCTGAAGTAAGGAAGACAGTAAATCATCAAACCAATAGAAAATCTACTAATTCCTTGTTTCTAACAATTAAAAAAGGATTTCGAAAGTGTTTAGTCTACAAAATAATGGTGTTATTCTATGTTCGGTTCAAAACAGATAGTACTGTACAATAATATGCACATAGAATTTAGCTAGTGCTGGCGTACCCAACCAAGCACTAGAATATTAAATCAATACAAACTGAATAGAACCCCGGACGCTAAAACCAAAACGGTTATAGTGATTCAATTTTATTGTTTCACTGTGTTCTTGTTGCGTTTTTGTCAAAAAAAATTGCTTGCGTTCTCGTGATGTCAGAAGCCAAGTGTGTGAGCATACTTGGCTAATAGATGTTTAGAGATTGCTGTTTTGTTTCCGTATTTTGAATAGGCTAATAACGTCAATAAACCGACGAAATAAATGCATAAAGTGACTGTGTTGCTAATTTCTGGAGGGATCATTGTGCAAAAATGTAGAATGTAGGGCCTAACTGACGTTTGTAAGGTACAGTTAAACCTATCACACTCATATCATATCATATTAGGAATATCATCATAAAACATAAACAACTATTTTCAACGTCATAAAACATAAACAACTACAACGACTTCTCTTCAACTTCGATTCATCATACTTTTTATATGCGGTAAGACAAGTAAACACTAGCATTGTTTGACATAGGCAAGTAAAACACTAGCATTGTTTGACTACGTGATATTCAAAACGTACCTTATTTATTATTTTGATTAATAGTTAAACCACTAGCAACTACTGGATAGTAATTAATTTTCTTATGTAAGTTTCAATAATAGAAGCGCCAAAATACATCCCGAAATGTCAACTTCATAGAGAAGTTCCGCATCTGTATGCTCTACTAATCTGGGCTAAACCGTTGGGGCAAATGGCAAAAAAACAGTTATGTGGAAAAATTATGGAATAAAAGCAAGCAATCATCCGCAATTTCGTCCATAAATCCTTGTAACCCCTCCCGAATAACTATGCTCTTGAAGCTGACTTGAAGTGGTTGTCCTTTTTCCTATTCTGTCATCATTCGGTAGTTGGCAAGGGTTTCATCCCAAACAATCGTTTTTATTATTATGGTTTAGCTTAAGACGTTCCAGTTCCTATGTTCCAGCTTACGATGTCTTGAATTATCTGTGTCTCGCGCCATTCTGTTTTGCGCACCAAGTGGTCCTAGTAATAGCGTACTGGGAGGAAAAAAAATCAACAAGAAACCACGGACACTACATTTGATCGCCAAAAGGTATGATTTGCCTTCAATAAGTAAAATTGCTTGGGGTATCCAACGTATGTTTTCACTGCGGTTCGGTGACCTTAGCGTATAGCTTTCGGATGTTTGCTTTATGCCAAGGATTAAAGAGGAAAAGGTCTCGCACGAATGTGAACAATGTAAGCTGGTAGGTCGATACTTTCCGTTGCCTGGATACCGGCAGTTACTTTCCGTTCAGGAAAGATTCCATATATCTCATTCGACCCCTACTAATATGGGTTGATGCGAGCATGTGCCTCGATAGGAATGTGTAACAACAAGGACATGATAGAAGGAACGAAACCAAAGTTCGGAAAATACACTAGGGGACGATGAAGAGTACAGGAAGAATAATTCAAAACGACAAGGCAGACAAATCCCAAGAACGGATCAGAGATTATGAATCATAAATCATGCGTGGATCGTTACGTCCACAGAATATTATATGCTTTATCATACATTTCGGCATGAATTTGGCATATTTTTCGTATATCTGATGATCAACTTTAGAAAAGGATTGACTTTCGTTACTGTGAATGTCTTAGAAAATAGTTAGTTTACGGTAATCTTTGAATTGCTAATTAAAAAGGAACATTCAGCATGTAAATTCATTACATGACCCTTTGTTGATAAAAATTGTCTGATAAATCACGTCGTTCTCACCCTTATTAAGTATTCTTGTCGTTTCCTCGATAATTGAAATGTCATAAACATCCTTCAGCCGGTCATCCTTCCGATGACAAGGCATTGTTACTAACACCGACTACTGATTGAGGGCATTTCTGTCCAATTCCAGGCTTCAGATGAAAAACGTATGGCATAAGATAAGAAAATATATAACCAGATAAAGACAGTTTAATTGCCTGCTTGCATGATGCTCTTCATCGTACGTGCGAGCTGTGACGTGACTAAGCGACGTCACTCAAAAGATTCGTCAGGGCAAGATTTCGTACGCTGGTTCAGTCACATTCAGATACCCTTCAATAACCTGTTCGTTTCGAGAACCCAATTTCTGTTCTGGACGAAAACAAAAGAACAAGCATGGTACGAGGCAGAACCGTTCTGCACTGAAGGCAGCAAACCGAATGTTGAACCAGTTCTGTGCAATCAAAATCAGTTGGAACTAGCAAAAACATCCGACAATGCCATATACGTCCAATTATTCCCCCCGTAATATATTCCTACATGGCATCACAATCAGGCAAGACAGGTGATTGAGCATTGCATACAAACCATTAACAGCTCTCACAAATGAAAAATGGACCATAGTTTGGAAAACCGAAAATCACCTCATGAAATTTCCATTATTTGGTACTGTCCAATTTCAACCTCGTATGGGTTGAGAGATGTGGGCCACTGCTTTCAGCATAATCACCTCACGTGACCGACTCTTGATTCCGATGCTTGATCCTTTACCATCCGTTCATATAAGCTACGATGCCTTAAAGGCATTGAAAAATTGATTCTCGATTATTATCATCACCCTTTGGCGTTGACCAGGAATTTGTGATGTGCAGACAATATCGTAGACAAGGATGTCCTGTGTTCAAACCAGTCTCAGTGAAACTCATGCAATCGCAAGGCTCAGTATGCAGTGTTTGAATAGTAGCAGTGTACGAGTCGGGAATAGCAGTTCTCAGCATCCAGGTCTGTGCATGTTGTCGCATACTAATATAGGATGCTTCCACTCATTTTCGTTGATAGCTCAAGCTTACCATCCTTTTGAAAATGCTGACGTGGTTTTCAAACTACGAAATACTGATAAAAGTAGAACTGGTAGGAGCGGTAAATGTATAACAACGATCCCATAAGATTTTTTGTAAGCTCTCAGCAATTTTCTAAACTAAGCTGAGAAACTAACTTACAGATTTACATTTAAAATAATTTTAATGAATTTCTCCTGTTATCCTGATCAACTAAAGCAACCAATATTGTTTTGCTGGGGACTAAATCCCCTACTTGAGATTCAAGAACGAATAAGATGCAATATATTCGTTAAAATAGAATTCTATCGTCGTCGATGGTGCTTCCCTACAAAGTCTTTTATTGTTAGAAGTTAAAAAACTGTTAAAAGTAATCGAAAATCTATGTTGAATATGCAAGAGTCCCCTAAACTAACTAAAGCAAAATCACAAAATAAATATTAAATTATCCATTCTTGCCTCATTTGGCCTAGATTGATGTGGTTAATAATTTATTTTTCACAATGTTTTACTTCAGTCGATGAAAGGAAATAAACGCCTCTTAAATACTCTCAATAAACTGTAAAACTGTGCCGAAAACGTTAGTAGTGACGGACGCTTCGAAAATGGGACCTACACTCCACTTTTCGACAATATTTCCTCAGTCTTGCTCGGTAAAGCATCCAATCGCATATGTCCACGATTCCATTATGAAGAGTTTATACAGGACATCAATACAATTTTCCGCAAGAAAAGTATTTGCTATGCTATTAAATTGAAGTTATCAAATTTAGCTGCAAAAGTAACACTTGGTCAAATGTTGGTATTGTGTACAGATGTACGTGTTTTATTAAAAAACGTCTGTATTAAGCAGATATTTTAATGGATTTAACTTATGCATGTAATTTATAGGCAAAGATGGCAAAATTCAATAAAGAACTAAAAAATGGTCTCCTTTAAGCTCCCGCTTTGGTGTTTTTACGAAATGTGTTTGAGAATTGTAAAACAAGGTTGCTATCGTGGCCGTGCGCCTGAAATAAAATTTGGAAAGTGGTTAAAAAACAGCCAATGAATATTGCTTAACAGTGGAAGTCGTAATGATGGCCCTGTTTTTAAGAAATTAATTTACACTGAGCGGTTATTTTAATGGCGTTCAATTTATGCCCAAATGCTTCAGTATGTTATATTTTGTATGATATCGAATTTAGTATTATGTATGTGTAGTATTATATAGGTGTTCTGAATCGGCGGAATCATCGGAAAATGCATAAGCTTTGTTATGTGTTATTTGCAGTAGTAAATGTTAGAACAAATCAAAACTTTTATTAACTCAAACCCAAACATGACGCAACCGTTGTGTTTTCACTCAGATTTCCCGAAAATAGAAGTTCATACGCCCTCTGACTGAACTCGGTCGGTTTGACCGTTTTGAGCGAAAATTCTCAAGAGCTGAATCCAATCAATATATAAATTGTAACATTCCAGAAACCGCTAAAAAAAATGACTGTTTTCATATCTATGGCAAATCGCAATCATTTAAGAGACAACCTAATATACACTTGTAAAATGATTTGCAGGATTGGGAGTGTTAAGAATTTTGCCATAATGTATAATGTATAATCATAATGGAATAATTTATGTTTGCAAAAACTCCATGTAAAAGAAAGGTGAATGAATAATAAAACCATACACTTACACTTACTATCTGGCCTTAAAACCTTACACTTACTATCTGGCCCAAGCATGTTCATCAGGGTACATAAGATGCATCCCATACCTAATGATTTTTCGCCGAAAAAGATACTTGCGTGGCATGCACGGACGCAGTGATTCGGTATATCATAAACAAACACGGTTTTTCATCATGAAAACACACCCTGTTTCGCCAATACCTACAGTGGTTCGTACATTGCCCATGGGTGTTGTACATAAAATCTCCAAAGCCCCTCGAACAAGTCGGTATACTGCTGAGGCGAGTTTGTCTAAACTAACCAGACTGAAACCCCTGATATTTAGTAGCCAATCGCGAAT
>NC_064877.1:52420646-52440646 GCF_943734665.1 Anopheles aquasalis
TTATTAGCCTTACGGTACTCGGTAGTAGTAGACCACCGGTAGGCCGGAAGTTTGTTTCAACTTCAATTCCGAACGGGCTTGGAATTCTTTTATCAGCTCACCAGTTTCCCTCCTTATCTTATTCTTTTCACCGAAACCTTTTGATGAAGCATAAAAGAGCCTTGATCACTTTCGCCAGAAGTACTTTCACCATCGACACGCATCACGGCACCTTGCAAATGCGCATTCTATAAGAACAACAAACCTTTCAGTTATCCGCTCCGGAAATGGCGCAAGGAAATTGTGGAGGAAAAAAAATCCTCCTGCCATCGAGAATAAAAGAAAAACTCGAAAGAAAATCACACTCAATTAATCAAATTTCTCTTCCCACACAAATAAACGCACCCCGCACTTCTGGAGTAACAATGAACCAAAACTAGGGGCCAAGAACCGTTTCCGCTATTCCGTAGAATTTGCTTTGGACCCGACGGTTTCGGAGAGCATTTGCTAATCACTTGGCAAGATTGGATTGGAAACACCGTTTGCTGAAAATCACCGTCAACATAAACCTTTTTTTTTCACCCTCTTCGTTGTGAGACTTTAATCAACCATTACTTCACATGTTTTACTAGATCCTTTTATGTAATTTCACTATTCTTTTCACTAAATTCACATAACCTTCCACCGTTATCCTATGGTGCTGCTGACAATTGTAAACGCTGGAGTCGCCGGTACATTCGATGAATATTAGTGTCGTAATCCATGACATTTTGCAGTTTTCAACGGCTTTACAAACATTCTTTTTCTCATTAAAATCAAGAGCACGAGTATAGAGGAATTCTGTTGCACCCGGTTAATATATTGTATAGCAGGTTTGCGTAGTAATATCACCTCGCAAAAAAATGCAGCCACGACACAGTGTACCGACCTGGCTAAGCAACTCAACACACTCGACTGGCGACTGGTTTCACCGAACAGATAGACGGTAAGCGCCAACCATCTGACAAATAAACTTCGGTTACTAGGCTCCTAGTGGAGCATGAGAATCGAATTTCCGAGCGGCAGGACACCGACACGACCAACGTTTACTCTTTTGAGGTAGTAACCTTCGAGAGAGTTTCCTGCTTTGCTCCTGGCGCACATTTCGAGGCTACGCGTAACAGAGACTTCTGGCCGTACCGTACCTACCTATCTATAGGCATTTCGACGGTGAACATGGTCCGAATATGTACGCTTGACTCTCTCGCACCTTCCATCGCAATCCCGGGATGGACGAATCCGAGTCGGGTCGATTCTGCGCAGAAACGTTATAAGCGTGGTTCTCCCCTTTTTGACAACACATCCTACGATGGGCTAGGAGATTCTGCCAGCATTTCCCTGTTCATTCAAGTACCTCTGAGGATATTTGTGCCGGTAAGCAAATACTCGTCCCTGGGATTGTTTTCATTTCAGTCTTGCTTTCCATCATTGTGAAACTGAAATAATCGAGGAGGAATACTGACTCTTACAAGGCACCTGCATACTGTACAAATAGAATTTAACGCTTTATTCTAGACAAATTGCCAGCTGAGCTGTCGTTAATTGTCATACTCCATAGAAAAATCAATCATTTATCGTTAAATAAGAGAAAAAGTACTAGTACACTATGTGATATGCAGTAGTACCGATTGATCGCTCAAACGTGATTACACGTCCGGCGACAGGAGTTTAGTAAGACTGATTCAAAGACCTACAATACAATATACAAAGGAATATAAGGAACCCTCTTTTACAAATACTTGTGTATAGGAGAATCTTGCTAATCCGAATCGCATTGATGCTATACAATTTTGATGCCGACGATGCCCATAATATAGGGAACATTGTGAATAATTGATTGCCTGCAGTATCCCTCGTCGCCTAGTTTCGGACGAATACATTCTACGGTTCGATAACAGTCACCTTGTCCTTGGACAGCCTGAGGTGAGTGAGTCAGATAGGTAAAAATTCATGCCGAACTCGTAGGGCTCTTTAAGGCAAAGTTAAGGTGGATCAGATTTTTCTAGCTTTATTAATGATAAATCAAACTTACTTAAACAAATTCTAGCATGTCCAACAAACCTGGGTATTGCTTTATTGATAGAATATGCGTATTGTATTTACTCAAAATTTTTGTTGTCAGATAATAGATTGTCAGTTAATAGATGTACTCAACATGGCATTTTCACGGTAGATACCTACCGATACAATACGTAACTGTAAATGTTGAAATCAAAATCGTATAATCAGGATCACTCCTTTTCCTCCCGTTCAACTTGATTGTGAAGTGTGAAATCTGTCATCAAATGCGTCAAACTCACTCTAGCACAATTTGCATAATGGTAAACATTGAGGTAAACCCAGGTGTAATGTCTTTAGCATGAATCGCAAATGGGATTCCTAAATCAGGTTTCATTGCCTTTATTTCAAACAGAACGAAACAACCTTCGTCGGCATGGCTTGTAGGTAAACTGGAAAGTTTTGGATCACTTCAAAATACCATAAAATAGATTTAGCCTTGCGAACTGTCCTCTCGTGCGAACGAATGCCGAAGCGCACCCCTGGATCCATCCTTGATTTATTGGTGTGTACCGCGTTTCGCAATCCAGATCATATGGTTCAAAGTTTTGCGGACGATTGAATACTGTGAAGGCGATGCTCACCCTTTATATTGAGGCACTATCCAGACCTGGAACGTGTGCAGGCATTGATGCGTATCCCGTACCCCGGTAGGGCGTGAATGAAACCAAAGCAACGAACAGCTGCATGTACTCTTAGTACGTACAGGGAATGCTCTTTACTTCATGTCGATGCTATTGTGTTAGCAGGAACGCCTTAACCAATCGATTCGAAGCAAATGATCAATGAATCACGCTCTGTCACCACTGATCAAAATCCAAAAATTTTGATATCTTGATCGCATCGTGAAAATCTTGATAAACAACGGACAGTAAACTAAATTTCCAAAAGCCAAACCAAACCAAAGTACCAAAAAATAAAGCATTTTGGTAGATTATTTGGTTTTTGTTTCATTTTTGTCAACAATTTATCTAACCAAAAACTTATACCAATTATACAAAAGGAATGTAGACGCCATTGGCGTAAATTTTTTAATATATTTTTACAGGGTCTTTGTGATTATTTCAGTGCAATCCTATTGCCGAATTTAACTCACACAGAAGAGCAGTGGCATGATATTCATGATGGAAAACATACAGTGGTTTGTTTTTTTAATTATAGACGTTTTAAACCTTGTCGGTTCTTCTTGGAACGTGTTTACATAAAATGTACATCATTAATATATAGCTAAACTTAGATTATTTTGATTAATTTGGATTTTCGAATGAATTTCACTACTTTCATTTCATTTTTCCTTTCGTTGTTTAGATCTATTTCTATTTCCCCTATCAGTATGCACTCTTCCCTAATTCTATCGTATGATATCGCAAATGATTGCCAGAACGATGTTATTGAAAAGAAAAGAACTGATTCGAAACAACAGCTTCAACGTCATGATGATGCTAATCACCGGAAGCCAGCCGTTTCGACGAAGGATTTGACTATCAAACGAACCAAATATCATGTGGTTCCATCTATGATTTAAAGCAACTCATGATAAGAGAGATGGGAGACATGATTTCAATCATTCATTCACACTCGGTAGGTTGGAGAAATGTTTTTCACACGCATGTACGCTTGTAATAAGCAGAACATCACGAGGTATGACTATTTAAGGTTATTTCAACATTATTTGAGGTTATTTTATTTTCATGTGGTGTTCTTAACTTGAGTCCCTGTGCTCTGGGCAGACTTCTAGACAAGAACCTGGTCAGATCCCTGCGAAAGGTTACCGTTAGTACATGTTGCACTGTGCATCTGTTTTTGTCTTAACTAATCCATTTTTTAACTTTTTCGGAGCAGATTTTTTTCTTGCTTTTTAAACTGTCACGACCGGTTGAATTTACTACAACACCTGGCACTACGGTTTACTGAAATCAATGAAATCGACCAGCATTTGAACAAAAAGTGAGAGGAGCAGAGTTAATACTTTCTTCTTTCAGAGTCTTATCAGAGCGATTTGTGTTGTTTTTAAGTTATACAGGGTGCGCCATCAGGAAGTGTCCTATTTTAAAGTTGAATAACTCTGTCATTTTTCAGTCGATTTCGTCGATCTGAAATTTCAGTCTATGCCATTTTAGTAATGCATGACTTCACGTTAAAAGAGCGGACTGAAATTGTCACACTTTATATTGAAAATAATCGGTCAATAGTGAAAGCTGCGGTCGAGCAATGGATGGTGAATTCCCGTTCGCCGCATATGACGGCGCTGGCTTTTTTCTGTGGTTCTATTTGAAAAATAAGGTTTATGCCAACAAACCGAAGACAATAAAACTTAGAGCAAATATTGGAGGTGAAATTGCCAAAATAGCTCCCTAAATGTTGTCAAAACAATGTAAAATGCCAGAAAAAGAGCCTCTTTTTTGTATGTCGAATGAAGGCGGTCATTTGATCGATATCATATTTTGAGTATGGCACAATAAATGACATAGAATAACGTAAATAAAACTGATTTATTTTAAAAAAATTGGCTGAAAAATTACCGAGTAACTTTAAAATAGGTTACATCCTGATGTAACCAAAAAAAAAAGTTTATTCAGCCCTTGCAAACAATTTACATTTTGACTGATTTTTCATGAAAACCCTCAGCCAAAAAATGCGTATCACATATCAATAGTTTTGTTTTTTATTCTGCTTTACTTTGCTTTTTACAGATCTGAAAAATACCTCCTAGAAACAAAGATATTACAGAAACAGTGGAGCAAGGTACGAAAATCACGCAAAAAAAAGTTTATCCACTCTCATGTATTTTATTGTATGGTGTTATACAGTTTTTACTCCAAAATAATCAAACAACCTATTTTCCTCTCAATTTCAAAAATTTATTTTAGTTCTTTAGCCCCAAATACATCTTTTGGGGCCCATTGGAAGGTTTTATCGCCACAAATGATAGAGTTATGGGCCTAAGTTACTAGAAAACTGATTCATTTAAAAATGCTCTATAGAAAGGTTTAGCGGTTGACCTTCAATTCTCGAATTTCAATCATCTTCAAGTTCAAATGAGCTTAATTACTTTAGTTTAGTATAGTTAGACCAGATAACGTTTGTTATTTTGTCAATGGCAAGAGAAATGATGGTCGGCACCCGATCAAGTATTGCTCTAATTTGCTCTGAACGACTATTACCTTATTAGGTGCTTCTTAGGCCCATAACTCCATTATTTGTGGAGATAAAACCATCCAATGGGCCTCAAAACATGTGTTTGTGATAAACAAACTAAAATACATTTTTGAAATTGAGAGGAAAAATGGTTGTTTGATTATTTTGGAGTAAAAACTATTGATATATGATACGCATTTTTAGGCTGAGGGAAAAATCAGTCAAAATGTAAATTGTTTACAAGGGGTGGATAAACTTTTTTTGCATACTGTATTAACATTAGAACGGTACTCTTTTGAACATTCATAAGCATTTCAATTAAAATTAACAGCATAAAACCATGTTCAATTTGATTGTGAAAATATTGACGTATATAGTCACTTTTGTCACCGTTTCACATGTTTTAGTTCTGTTATTCGTTCTATTCGTGTTCGTGTTCATGTTGAACCCCCGCATACGACCGATTACCGTTGTCTTTCACTTCTCATTCCTCGTCTTTACAGTTCGTATCTTTCACAATCAATGCGATATGACCCCATCCAAATTTAGACCTACCGGGTATCAGGAAGGTCAGCAAAACTGCACGGGTCTGTCGGTTAAGAAATCGGTCTAGTTTCATGCTCTGCATCACAATGAGACGGTCGTACAACTCCTATTGCTTGTGTCGACTTCTCCATCTTCTATTGTCTCATGTGAAGCCTTAAACTAATCTCAGTGTCCCGAAGAATACCGAGGAATCATCTCTAACTGAGTTTATAGTTTTAATACAATTGAAAACTGGAAATCAAGAAGCACAGCAGGACAATTCTATCAACCATTCTATAGACTGACCAGATCCTTCCTAGCAAACTTAACACTAAAGTAACACTAAATATTATATATGTGGGATATGAGACAAAGTGTGCGCGAACAGTAGCGCACCAGAGAGAGGCAGTGGCGAGAGAACGCGTAAAAGAACAGCGGAGCGCGCAGGGAGTCATGTTTCGCAAGCCGATCAATAAAGTCGTAAAAAGAATCAGTCTCGCAAAAAAGTTTCCCACATATATTTTTTTATTAAAATAGCTTAGTTTCTTTTTTCTTAGATACAGTGATTACCTGTTGTCTGCTTTTTTTTTAAATAAAGAATCAAACAATAATGTTCGCTGTGTTACATACTCAGATTTAGACCTCTACATTCGAATACATTAAAAACTGTAACATTAAACCTTCCCTTTTCAGCATAGTGAGCATTTGCATGTAGCTTAAAGTGCAATAACCATTCGCTTTTCCATGCAAATTGTATGTGTATTTGTATATTTATTTCTCCATTATCGCAATTCTTTTTCCATTTTTTCCTGTCACTCATTCGGTTTGTGTGTGAATCGAGGACACGTCGAGGAAGTCCTTGCTGGTGTAGCGTAGTATGTGCGTGATTGTCTGTTTCACGCTCGAGTTTCACTATTCATGAAATATTTAGCAACCATAATGCATTCGTCCCGTACTACACCTGCTTCCATATTGGAACGAATTGAATCAAATAGACTCAGATGATGCAACGCCCAGGTTGATCATCCGCCCTTATGCTCCACTACCGAAACCACATTTTACTGGAAACGATGCATTTTTCTCTTCGCGCAGCTGCACTTCGGTCGTGGTGGTGGTCAGGCTTCAACAAGATTGGGCCCTTTTTGCCTCATGCCCTGAACCTGTCAGTCTAGTCTGCCCCGTTGGAATCGCATGAAAAACGGACCATGCATAAATATTTATCATGCAGAAAGTGCAGAGTGCTGCTGCCCTGCCGAAGAGTTTATGAAATGTTAAGGAATTTTCTAGAATCTTGGGTAAATATGAGTGATTTCTCTATGGCTCTGCAACCATAGAGTCGGGTCGGGTTTGGCGGTAATGTGACTCGTACAATACACTATTGATCCATGGTTTGGCGTACAAGACATTGCTATATACGTCTGGGTACGCAGGCAAAGCACAGCCCTTTCCCCAAGATACGATTCCTACTTGAACGTCACCACAAACCAAGGGTCCTCCCGAATCGTATGCGCAACTACCTTTTCCACCGTTTTGAAAATCTCCTGCACAAATCATAGAGCTGTCAATCTTTTCTCCATATGCAGCACTGCAAAGTTCTTCCGAAACCAACGGAATTTCTACCGCACGCAGCTGTTCGTAGCTCTCCAGATCATCTAATGTACGTCCCCAACCCGTTACCACGCAGTTTTCCTCGTAAGTTAAGTCTTCCGGTCGGGATGCCAGAGCAATTGGCTGAATGAATGCAGAGAACTGGATCGGGGTTTCCAACTTTATCAACGCGAAATCCATGATCCAACTGTAGGGGGGGTGTTCAGGATGGACAGTAAACGTTTGTGCATTGTGCACGATGCCGCTTTTATTGATGAAGGAAGATCCAACCCTAACTTTAACATATTTCGCAATTGTATCGCTAAAATGATGACAATAAAAGTATGTATCAATTTACACTTGATTCCATTCTGCCATAGCCAACCACCAATCGCAATAGGCATGAATCCTAATGTAAACGTACTTACTCCAGGCAATGTGCAGCCGTTAGTATCCACAATTGAGTAACAATCGATCCTCCGCAAATGTGATCCTCCAATTCTTGTATCGAGACTTGGTAAGGGTGCATAGAAATGTCAACTGCTGCACCTCCTACTATGCGACCTATTTCTTCATTATCACTAAAACCGCATGAACAATGCAATAGACATAACAGAACTACGTAAAAATTACGGGAGTATCTGGACAATGCCATCTCTGCCTCGTTGGTGTACTCTATGGAATGAAGTGCTGATTCCTTTTTACATTCGACAAACTCCTAACACATTGTGCACTCGAAGGTACTTGAAATACGTGGGTCGTCAAGATGTCCTAGATTAGATAAACTTGTAATAAGTAGATTAAAATGTACTTTTAAACCCCCACCATTTATAGCCAAAGTATCACTTACGGTCAGTTCATCGACCCAACATTCATTTAAGCCAATGTTTCTCTCGATAGCAACAAGAACCCTGCTCACTTGCTGATTGTGAACAGTTTATTTGGAATTTAGATTTCAAGCGGCTAAACTCAAGTTCATCATAATGAAAATGCATTGAAGCAAATGCAAGAACAGCTATTTGATTGACCTTTTAAAGAAATAAATGTAAATAAGTATAAGAATGAAAATCCTTATTATTGATTTAGCTTATCAGCATTTGTTTTTGTTGGACTAAGCAAAAACATTTTTTCATTTTTTAC
Organism: Anopheles aquasalis; assembly: GCF_943734665.1. Classification (NCBI taxonomy): domain Eukaryota; kingdom Metazoa; phylum Arthropoda; class Insecta; order Diptera; family Culicidae; genus Anopheles; species Anopheles aquasalis. Next base: position 52,429,113 of record NC_064877.1, read on the forward strand.
TTGCGTGAAGTGGGCACTTTATCAATGTGTTTTGGTGTTTGTGTTTTTGTAAGCAGCAAGGTAATTGTTATCCCACCTCCATCACTTTATCCTATACTGCCCATGGTCACGGGGGGCCACCGCGAATTTCATGGTCCAATTAATAGAAATCAAAGGCATCCTTTGCGTCCTTTGCCCAGCATCCGTGCATTCCGGTATACCAACATCAGTCCAGTCTATCAAACACCCCAACCGCCCAGCGGATCCCAACCTACTCGGCAACCTTTGCAGCACAACCATTTAACCTCTCGATTTCACGGTGAGAGCTTTGATCCTTCGCTTGGTTGACAGGGCTTGGATGTTGGATGGAACCTTTAATTTATTTTACACTCCGTCAACCTAAACACAGCGCGCTAGCCCCAACCACTCATCCTGCCATTACCAGTACCTGCCAACCGGACATCCAACACGTCAGCTCAAGAGTCATCACTGGCTGTGGGCCAGTAGAATAGCCCACACTCCCACGAAAGATATAAAAGAACTAGCGCACGGACGAGGTGAAGACAGCAACGGTGGATGGCATGAACCTCAACGAAGCCAATATTGATGTACTTCACCTAGGATACAGGAATCGGTAGTGGTTGTTGAGCATTCTGATATGTAAGACATTTTATCTGTTGGGATTCAGAGCATGGGATAATGTGCTGATTATTTATAATTGATTTATTGAATCAAGCAAAACTGGATACGTGTTGTGCCGATAAAATCGCCAGCATCGATTTTACCATTTCATCTCAAATGAAGGTACAGTATCTTTATATCATACCGCTCAAAGATGAATGCTCTAAAGATTTTTATACCAAATTGATCTGAAACATTTGTGTATGATTACACTCAGAATAAATATAAATTATGCAATCTTTATTTCAACGAAAATTTGAATCATGGAATCAACTGTTGAATCAAATTTTTGCCGACCTCGAGCGCTGTCAGTGAATGTCGAGTTCACTGCACGACTGCAGAAAACTGCAAGAAACTTGAATTCCAGCACTTTTGGCAGCGGTTTGTTGTTGTTACCCGTTTGTTGTCCGTTACCCACGCCGTGCACGTTCTACAAAAATGAATATCACGCCGGAACGACTCCACAATATTTCAAGGTTGAAATCGCCTAGAACACCGACACAGGACTCCGCTGGCACGGTGGTATGCCTGAGAATTAGTGAAATCGTGGCCAGTGTTGTCGAGCATAATCGAAAATGGAAAAGTGCGGTGGATAAGGGTTCTCAGTTCTGCTCGGCCATCAAAAACACTTTAACTGATACTTTGCAATCATCTGGACAAACCCCTTATCCGGAAAATGTGAGTGTTTATTGCAATAAGCTGGCTATTTTGTTAACCATCCTTGCAGACGTATTATCGAACGCGGAAAACAGCGTGGTACGTTTGAAATCATTTGCCCATGTTTTGGAAGAGAATGAAATCCTTGGAACTACTTGGGACATGCTTCGTATTGTAAGTGCCTTGGAAGCAATTGTATCATCGTACAATCAGGAAATAGAGACTCGAAAACACATAGTTGGTAAGGCTGTTAAATAATTCCGATTACTACATTTCATTTATATTCCTTTTTTCGTTTGCCAGAAAACTTCGCACACTCGTTAACCGTGAATGAACTCCTGCTCTACGTTTGCACCTGGAATAGTATGATGGACGTAGAACGAGACCGGGAATTGTTATTCAGAATGATGATGTACGAATTTGGACTAACTGAATAAATGGTCCATCTGATCAACTGACTCCATAGTTAATAGATTGATTGATTGATTGATTAAGTTCATACAGATTTTCAATTATGTACATGTATTTTCATCCATTTACAGTATTTACATTTATGCTCTATGCTCGGCGCTTCTCACGCAATATTTCCTACTTACATCGATTTTAAGGTGCTTGTGGCATTTAAATACGCGCTTCATTTCCGACGCTCGTGCCTCATGAGCGTGTAGGAGTTTCGGTTGCCCATTTGGTCAGTCAGAGGTATATGGCATCCATTAATACTGTCAAACTCGTTGTCTTCCTGTGCCAATCTCTTTCGATTTCTTCCTTGCCCTATGCTCCTTCAGCTATTCTACAATAGCTTACAATTTAAGTAGTAAAAACACAGCCATTACTATCAAATCACTGCCTGATTAGGTTGCGTTTTCATGTGCCTGTGTGAGCACCTGTCTCAAGTTTCACAAAGGGACACTAAACAATCAATTGGTGGTTGGTGTCGCCAGGCTGTTACGTCGAATTTGAAAAGCTGAACTAGAAATCGTCGATTCTTCATACGGAGGTGGTTTCTCCGGACACGATTTCTCATCAATAACGCTCACCGAGCATCGTTTAAGAGATTCTGGTGGCGATGGATCGCTGACTCCACTGTCTTGACGGAGTTGGTGGCCAACGGTGGACATATAAGACGAGCTGGGACGAGATGTCGACGTTTGGTCATCGCCGGAGGGTTGGCTTGGCGCGTTTATGCCATTCGAAGCTAGTGATAGGCGAAGAAGCGCTGCTGGATCTAACTTAATCGCATCGTCGTAGCTCGGTGGTGCTACAGCAACTGTGTCGTAATCGGGGGGCTTTTCTTGTCGTCTCTCATCGTTTGCACTATTTCGATGTACTCCGTCGTCATTCTTGAATAGAATAAAGAAAAACAAAACACCTTTTAACTATCTACAGAGAGGAGCTGTTTGGTAAGCATACCTCATCGCCCGATCCAGCTCGATTTGGAGTGTGCAACCAGCAACACATGGCAGTGCAAATAAGGCAGGCTCCGGCTTTTATGTTTGTGCGTGATAAGGAGAAAAGAACCGTCTTATCATTCAGGTACACATTGTGCGAGGGTGTGCTCTTCTTACCTAAAATACAGGCTACACCAGCATACCTCACTGGTTCCGAGTAGTTTTCTGCTAGTCCCAACCAGTTGACTAGGGCGCCTACGCATAACAGCATCATACCGTAACGGTATGGTCGCTGTGTGCGTCGAGTTTCCTCTAACGACATGACTGTAAGAATAAAACAAGAATCGAATGAGTATTCGTTAGAAGCTGCGTGCTGTCTGAAATATTCAACGTAAGATTTATTTCCAGAATCGGCATTGGTTTGACGAATGTTAACCAAATCCGTTGCATCACCTTCATCATCACTAATTAGCAAACGCCAGATAAATGGGCGCCAATGTCACGACTACGGCCATTCAAAATGTAAACTGTTTGATATTGTTCCAGCAGCTTCTAGCAACTCCGATAAACCGGATTCAAGCATCAGCATAAAATAGATAAACTATACATTAATCGATCCTTGTCCCCAGATGGATCCCATTGAAGACCGAAATTTGGTCTGCGAGGCATGAGGCTAGCTGATTCTCCCAATATTTTATTTTTATAACAACTTTGCAAAATATTAATTAATTCAGCTCAATGCAAACAGTGCTTTCACAAAGCAACTAAATACAACAAAATGAAGTTGCTGATCGTCATGTCATCAGAGGCCCGTCACTGTTTTTGTTAGCAATAAAATATATAAGATAGCAGCTTCAGTGAGTGACATATTTGAGATTTGTGGGCTCTGATTTGCAATAAGCTGGGTGGAATCAACACTACCAAACAACTAATGTTTTAAATCCATTTAAAATTATACAACTTTAATTATACTACTATCATAGCACTCGTACTGCACATTCACATGCTTAGTGATAAACAGATATCCTGTCTTTGGAATAGATGAGGCTCAATACCTGTTAAACTGTCATCAATCGAAACCGGTCGCTCGCGAGCTACTGTTATCGTCACAGTATTCATAGCCACACGCCTTTAAGACACTGGAAAGAAAAACTTATCTCTTCACAACACTATTCCGGATCCGTTTCAAAGTATTCGAAGAAAAAGACAAACGGTGTTTGACTCGTTTCAAACGGTGTTTGACTCGTTTCAAACGGTGTTTGACTCGTTCTCTTGATCACTGCTCAAACTACGTCTCAGTGGCTCGGCCTATCTTCTCGCACTGGTTTTGGGTTTGCCTTTCTGTTCTGATTTGCAGCAGGTAACGAAATTTCAGAGACAAACTTGGGCAACTTTGGACAAATACTGATAAGGAACAGAACGCACTTGACACTGTATTGTATAACCATCCTGATACTGTTTGATGAGTGTTTTCTCGAGTCTTTTGCTTGTCACATATTCCAACACAATTATTTGCATTATACCATGAAAAAGCCTCTCTACCTTTACTAATATTCTACTGGTATTGGAGTAACATTAGTTGGAATGCAAAAGGTGTGTATAAAAAAAGCCTAGAATATGTGTTAAAATGTCTACATGATACGCTGTTTCAGTGTCTGCATGATACACACCAAGCATTCCACCAAAACTGTAGCGTTAAAATGTACCAAATCCCAAAAGCAATGACATTTTGCGTACTTATCGTATCGCTAGTGAAGTGATAATTTGTCATAGTGCGGAAAGAGCGGTTAAAGTAAAGCCACTCGAAACAGTGAAGGACAATCACGTAAATGATCCATTCCCCGCCCGTTCATTTAATGGGCGCTTGTTGTAACTGTACCGAGTAGGTTGTCACCTGCCAACAGGTTGCCATTCGGTTAGTAGGCACCCGTTTCTAACAGTATGTCACGTAGGCCGCCTAAGTTACATGGCTATGTGCAGCTTCTAAGATCACTGATTCGCCGATCATGTGTATCAGCCACAGATTACCTTAAATCGGTGTCCTTGCATTTTCAAGTTCAAAACCACAAATTTGGCCTTTAACGTTTTCCTGATGTTTCCAAAGGCAAAGCGTTTAAATTAACTTTTCCGATTTTTGAGCGTATTCATCAAATGCTTCTCTAAGCCTGGCTTGCCCTCGTGTGCTTCTTACTCTTTTTATTCATCAGCAGTTTGGAACACGGAAGTAAACTGAACGACGGTAGATTGAAAAGTTTCGATGGGGCGGGCAAACATCGTTCACCATGCTGCCGACCTTGAACATGTTCGTGTGGTGAACAGATAGTTTATCTTTGGTATTTTTAAAAACTCTATTCTTCTATGAATTACATATCAGATAGGTGTCTGGTTCACTACTGTTGTTAATACAAAGTGCACATAAGCTGATTTGCTCGACTGAGACAAATAAATGGGTGGACTATCGCGATTCACCGAGCATAAAAGCCGTTTAATGCTCTCGTAACGCACTGGAAGACAGAACCTGAATTACGGTGTCTTCGGTTGTTTGGGCACGGGTTGACTGAACTGAACTGAATCATCACCCTAGCGGAAAAGCAAGTTGAGGAATAATAAGCCATGTACGGTGAATTACGCTTTTTCAGAAGATTTTTTTTAAACAAACTATGTTTAAAAAATTCATTAACACGGCAGGCAAAAAACAAGTTATTTAAAAATAGAACTCAACGTTTGCTAACAATAAAACGCTGACACAGTATACACATTCTAACACACTATCTAAAGGTCTTTGCTGGCAGACAAATTTTGGCATCTGGTTGGTCTGTGTTCTAAATTTAAACCAACAACTATCCACACTTTCTTCCATGCCGATTTCTACTCGCTGTATTAATGCGGTTGGTAGCATTTAAAATATTCGTCTACATGCTCGTTTTCTATCCCTCGTCACTCACTTGTCCAGGTGGTTGAGATACTGCTGGAGGTTAGAAAGAATTGTAACTATCTGCTTTTTAAAAAGCCGACAATCACAGGAAACACTTTTGCATGGCGAGTTTTGACCTTAAACTCATAACAACTGTAAGTTATCACGAGGAACTAACGTTGTGGGAGACTTCCAGCACCACATGCACGGAATTGTCGCCGAACCACTAAAACACCGGTAGAGCTTGAAAAAGGCGTCAATACTACACCACACGAGCTAACATCACTGCTTACAACCTAGTGACGTGACGGTATGTAGACGCAGGTGGTGCCCTTTCGTAGTGCGCCGATACATAACGCGCACAACGGCCGCTACTAACGGACTGATCATGTGCGAACGTGAACTTGAAATGTTGTCCACCAGCGGGGATCGTATGAAAATCGAAAAGACAAACACTACCATGGATTTGTTTACAGACTGCCCAATGCTGATCAGCCGTGTTGCGCTGCCACGTTGGTATACTCTCAATAGCGGACCGGTTCACCGCTTGCTGTGCATCGTCATGGCAACGTAGTGCGAGGAAACGACCATTCGTGCTAGTGGTAGTGTTTCACAAGGTTTCCAAACACCGTAGTGTCACGAATTGTGTTGTTGGTCTTTGCTATGTTCCTGCACTGTTGGCTTCCTGAACAAACCTCTTCCTGGACGGCATCGAGATCATTTGACATCAGCATTACGGAACTGCCAACTGATAAGCGTCAGGTGGAGGTGCTGTAAACGTTGTGCAACCGTTGTGCGATTGGAACATGGAAAACATTAGATTTCGGTATAACCAGTTTTGCCGGTTTATTCCGCTGGCCGGGTTCCAGGTAGATAGTTGTGCAGCAACAACAATTGCCTTGACGTTACAGCTTTGACTGAAGTTTGAATTGTGATGCGGAAATAGCACACATCAAAAAATGAAGCATTTTGCATAGAGTTCCAATACCCATTGGAGGGAATTTTGTCGCTATGAATGGTTGTTGGTCAATGAAGAGTGATCAAGAAGGAGTTACAGGTTTCCTGTACCAACATCGAATGAACATATTGCGCAGTAAAGCGTATTTCCCGCCTTTTCAACGATACGCGACCACGTTTTCGTCTTGTCGCGCCGATGCCAGCAGTACTGTTAGCACATGTGGTCGAGTTGGGTGACCGTGAACTTTTACTTAGCCTTAACCGCACTGTATACAGTGATTTCTCATATGCCGTAATATCTATATTCGAGATACTTCTTTGTATTGGATGATAAATAATAAGAATCATAGAGCACCAGTACAACATTTCGTTTTTAACAAAAGAGAATGTTGACAATTTTCTGTGTTTTCATCAATTCTAGAACACTATTGTACAATTTATTTAAATCTTGATAGCCGTTCTGTTTAGCACCTTCATAAAAACAATCGAATGATGGTCATTCAAGCAAAACAGCCACAGAGTCTACTGTATTCGGCCAGCAGACAACATAAACGACCTTAAAAGCTGCGTGCCTCTTCATTGCGTGCTCTAAAATATTCGAAACCCATCCATCCTTCTTACAAGTATTGGAGTGCTGCGTTGTCGGCGTTGATACAGAAGTTGAGTTTTTTTTAATACAACAACAGGGGAAATGCTATGTCAACGAGTGCATTTCATTTAGCAACGGAACAAACAATGCTTCGTTGAACCACATAACAAACGACCACAGCAGCTTGTCCATGCAGGGGCTGTTCGTCTTGGCGCTAATTATCACATGGAGGGTTCATCGATTTCTGAGATTGCAACAAAGATCATCGTTCGAATAACGGCTTAGTGTAGGTCTAGGACAGCGTCTCTAGGGCGATCTTGTGCCGCTCTATATTCCTTCGCAATCTCGTCGACAGTGACCTTGGATGCGACTGAATTGATATAAGAGCCATCGGACGGGCACACTGAAACCGGTTCAATGTGCCTCATGGGAACACATTCTTCGACAAACATCTTGCTTAGTGATATTACAACACGCGCTCGAGCATCCTAATACCAATAGTATCTCGGGGTGGGCTGTGGATATTTCACAAACTGTTTTGGAACAAAGCCACTTAAAAGTGTACAATGGCGTTCTCCGTGTCTGATCCATGCTGTGAATTGAAAATACCGTGCGCACCGAATAACGGAAACGATTTAACTATCAATGTTCGTCGATATCACAGATAACATTTTGGTAAGCACTCTTTTATAATGTAAAGAATAGTATTCCCATCGTTCACACGAAAACTCGGAAAATCTATTATCGATCTCGATAATAAATCGGTTTTTATAATTATTCCAAATTACACACTCACTCATATTATCCATGCTAGTGGAATCCACCTCTGAATGCTGTTTAAACTCTACGAAATCTCGGCGTTTTTAAGATTCACTCTTTGCACTTGACGGATCACAGTCAGCAACACTGATCATACTCGTTTGATTGATACATCGTGCTTAAACCCCCACTGTTTGAGTGATACTAACCGGCAGACACCACTCTTGATGCGTTCTTTCTTCTCTCTTAAGTCTCCCCTCCCTTCTTCCGGGCAGAGAGGCGGTCATGTGCTGTGAGATCACGAGTGTGATTTCAGCGAACCATTACACGTTCGCAGTGACACACGATCACAGTGTTGGGAATCTTTGTTCTCTCTATTTCGTACCTAGTCTGCGTTTCAGCTGCTTTTAGTTTCTCTGTTCCTTACTTTCAACGCTCTGACAATCGCGCATCTTAATATCGTGAGCACAAATGTCTTCTCGCTATACGTTGGGCCCATGGCCTATACTCTCAGCAACGGCAAGCATCTACTGACGCCGGTTGTTTGTTGTAATCTTAGTGGTATACCAAAAATACTTACTGGCGTTTCAACCAGGAACTAACGTATGCTGCCAAACAACACTACTAAAACGGCACGAGGCTTATGTCTGCGGATTTTAACATTAACAGAGTAACATTTTTTTGCAAATCCTCTAAACCTTTCATTATGATATGCTGAATCTTGTTGTAATACCATATGAAAGAAGTGACACCTGTTACTGTCGCTATATGTGTTCGCTCCGTCCTGTCATTTGGAGCAACGTTCAGCAAATATTAAATAAATTATCAAGTTATCAGACACAAATATCATCACAGTACAGTAATGCTACGGATGTGTCGCGGAGTTCTCTGCCAAGTAAACATCTGCAGGATGATAACAAGCGAGTAAAAATGTGTGACTTTGTGCTAGGTTTTTTATTCTTCCTGCTTTTTAGCACCTGCACGGCTAAATACAGGGAATGTGGTTTTGATTGAGTTGATTTAACTTATGGTTTTGATGTACGCAGACTTCTGTTGTGTCTGTTTCAGTGAAAACGTTCGCGAACTCTCCAATGATTTAGCATCTCTAGGGACAATAACCGTGGAACAATTTGCAAAGCAAAAGCTGCTTGCACGATGATAATGATAAGAAACGAGAAAGCATTGCTCCGTGCTATCTTGGATTTAACCGGCTTTCACTGGTTCATGGTGATCCACATGAAGCAAGAGTGTAATTTACCAACCTCTCATCCTTAGTTCCATGTTTTGTAACATGCTTCCGCTTCGCTCCACTGATCCGCTCCAACAAATGGATAGCACTTGAATCTTTCTAAAGTTCTATCTTTCTTTAACTTGAAAAACTACACTGTAGCGGGCTCTAAAGAACATATTGTTCTTTTTCAACTGTTTCAACTCTTGGCTATATCGATACCGGTGATCGGGAATAATTGAAATGAGACAATAACATGTTTCCCTTTTCACTGAAGAATTACACTTTTGTAGGTTCTTTTTAAGGCGCGAGTAGCAATAGCGAAGCGTTTCACGTGCACCGATCTACTGGGTCTATTTGCAAGTGGCAAGAAACCGTTAGTAGCAGTCAGAGTAACGTACTTTTCTACGATGATGGAAATCCTTTGTGTTAGAGGATAGCATTGCTCTCGGTTATCTACCATGTACTTGAACAATCCGTTCATCGGCCACAATCCGTTATGGTAGCGTCACCGTTAATGTTTGTGCCACTCGCCAACCCTTTCGTTGGGTGGAGTAACTATTAAGTGCTATACACAAAGCTGGAATGAAGCCAAAATTAACGCAATTTGAAGTTGATAAACGCCCTTATATTGATTTGATTTGATTTAGTATTACAAGCATCAGTTACACTAATCATTTGAGATTGATCAGTTTTTTTTTTTGATAGTTTCAATTAGCTTTATTACGGGATTTTCTACAGCATTTGGATGTGAACTTTTAAATATCACTTACGGTTGTATTATTACATCTATAAATGATTAAATATTTTCTGGGCAACGCCATGCTCATTATTGAAACATTACCTCCCTATTCTATTTTACTCAGTTTATACTCCTCATTATCCTTGATCTCAATACAACGTGGAGCTATACGAGTTATTATCTTTTATTCTTGGGCTCGCTATACTGAGTGAGCTGTCGCGCTCACTGGCGCAGGGTATTGGACGACCCATGAAAAAATGTATAGATTTGATTGCGATTTTCTCTTTGATGATACTCGATTAAAGAAAGAAAACACTTTGTCTCAATTTTTCGGATAACGTTATACGTACCCAACCATTTTTGAGTGATTCCAAATCATTGTTTGCAAATTACTTTTATTTTTCTCACAGAAAATTATCTTCACAAATTAGGCAAAAGGTTGTAGCCTAAGCAAGCCAACAATTATTTCTTATTACTGAATAAATTTCATGCGATTTCAAATCATTTAACAATTGTAATTTTTAATTAGCTGATGCTTATTTCGGTTATCTTTAAACCATATTTTTAAGGGAGAATGTGTTTAGTCAGAACAGTCTGCTGGTTCATTCATGTTCATGATTATTATTTTTAAGACCATACATCAATATTAAACGCAATTTATTAAAAATCGTCGACGTCGACACTTTTTAATTTGTCTTTATATTAAAATCTCATTTTAACCGGATTTTAAAATACTGTTAGTGCCGTTTGAAATAAATTTCGACAATGGAGGATGATGCTCATAAATTTCGAATAAATTAAAACCTCATCCTCTTGAAAAGGACAACAATCAATGCCGTCAACGATACAATCATCCAGTGTATGTTGTGGGGACTTGTACAGCCAAACGCTTAACCTGGTACACAACGGAGTTCATTCTGTAATAAATAGCTATCCTGTTGGAGGTCTATCTGTCGTTCGACAAAAAATATACCTCCCTCCCCTCCCCCTCACACCAACTATGCCATTAAGCCCTTTTTGACGCGGTGGATCGCAGGCGATTGTGCAAAAAGTAACGGGTTTCAATAGCATAGTGAGATATAGAAGACAGAACGAAGCCTGGCAGCAAGGCTGGGATGACAATTTGTTGTGATTATTTTAATTTACGATGATTGAAATTAACAGTATGATCAAGCCGCTTTTCAAAATAAAGTAGGGCGATGTTTTTTTAAGCAGAGAGGTTGGAATGAGGAATTATAATTTATTAATCGTGTAAATAAACTCGAAAAACATGACTTACCACTCGTCACAGTCCCATTTGTTCCACTACCGCATACACTAATCTATTGATATTCTCTGATGTGTATCCGACACATTGCTCGCTAATGATGGCAAATACTAGATCCCACACACCCATTTACTCGTTCAATGGCAGTATTTGGAAGAGCTAATTTGTCTACCACGTTGCACAGTCATACAAACTCTGAAATTACCGAATTTAATACAATCGGATTGCATCAAACTTCTGATATTTTAAAAATGTGCTTGTAATACACATTATTGTCCAGACCTTTCGTCGGTTGAAGCACCTGATCAAAAAGTAAGTATTTCCTAAAACAAGTTATTATCAATTTGACGTTACAAACAAAAAACCTTCTGTT
>NC_064877.1:52453146-52455646 GCF_943734665.1 Anopheles aquasalis
AGGTTTCATATTTGCAAACGTATGAAAGCAGAAAGCAGAGATAGAAGTGGCGGAAAAGTGGATGAGGAACATCCGGGAAATACGTTTCGCCCGAGAGTGTGCATCGTTCAATGTCACGTTTCCGATTCATACGAAGGATATGCTGCGCCAGGTCATGTAAATTGTTCCAGGAGACGAGAAATTAAAAATTCAAATAAACAATGCACGAAGACTATGCCGCAAAGCCGGTGTGTCGGGAGTGTAACGAGTTCGCTGTTCTTACCTTTAGAAAAAATAAACCTCCGGCGGGGAGAAGCATTTTGTGCGAGCCCTGCTCGGCTTTAATCGGCTCACCATCCTTGTACCACGTGATGGTTGGAGTTGGAATGCCTTCTGCCTTGCAGTTTAACGTAGCTGGTTCATGACGGGGAACAATCACGTCCAAAGGATGCTCCATGATTTTGGGATACTCGAGCGCTGGAAAAGAAAACAGATTTAGAGTATAATTTAACATTCGCCCATATGACATGATTGCGTAGCTTCATCAACAGAATGCTGGCCGCTTTGTACACATATTATTTCATTTGTTTAGCAAGCGATTAAATTTCTGTTGAAAGAATGACAAATTTGCTAATGTTTTTAGATTCCACAACGGCCTTTCAGCGTGAAACAAAACAAATGGGATTTACCAAACATATTAAGTAGCAGCCATGCTCTACATTCCCGTTATATAAACATTTTTCGAGCTAAATTGATATTCTAGAAAAAGTTGTAACGATGACCATGGAGAAAAAAATAATTCAAATCTGATCACGTCTTTCGAATCTTTAGTCTTGGGTCCAATTTCGTTCAATTAGCATTCACGGGGGTTTCATTATGCACCAGACCTAGCCTGGTCTCTAGTACGGTGCATAACATCACACTGAATACGTAATTAAGACTCACACCCTAGAGCCGCTAGATGGTTAGGAATGTGAAAATTAAAGGATAATGTTTTCATATTCATGGTCGGCATTGCTTCTAGTATGTTGTAAATAGTGTCAATACTCTTAAGTACACAGAATCAGTCAACTCTTAGCCACACCGATGAAGGTGTATGGGAGGTTCATGGTTTTCGGATCTTATGTGAAATCAGTTATTGGTAGAATGAAAGTTATGTCCATTCACCCACCGACATCATTGGCAATCGTGTAGGTACACGCTGAGTTGCGTGAGCAGTTTCCACCAACTGAACTAAACAAAGTCTATCACACTCCCTGAAACGGATTACACATTGGAAGGCAAAGTTATTGAAAGTAAATAACTGCGTACGTTTGCTAGTGCGCATCGGTACAACAAGTTTATCGTTAGGACTTCCGCGTATGCTGTACAAAATTCCTTTGCTTCTCGCAACCCGCCACCGTGGGCATCCACCATTTCATCAAAACTCGATGGTTCGATGGAAGTTTAAATAAGTTATCACAAGAATGCAATTGTTGTGAAAGTTGGTACTATTCGCGTTCGCACAACAATTGTCGTCCGCGCATAGCGGTTTAACAAGACCGCAAAGTGAAATTCGCTCATCCCACATATCTAATCCGAGCAGCATCACCCACCACTCGACATGCTCGGCACACTTTGCTAAGTTTACGAAAATAGATCTAATGCACAAAAGCGTGCCTTCATTTACATCTTGCAGCCAACAGAAAGCATCGAAACCACAAATACATTGCAGCGACACATGCTATCACAGGCGCCATATTAAACGCGACAAACTTCTATTTGAAATTGCATTGTAATTAACAATAATAATAAACTAAACTTTCGCCATATTTAATCCACATGCTGTGTAAATCACATTCATTCTCACAACCTGGATAGATTTACCAGTATGCCGCCTGATATGCATGCATTTGGCAGCCCACTAGTTTCTGTTGTCAGCGAGAAGGCTACGGAAATGCTGGCGATGGTACTACCGTTGGCCCCAAATGCTTTCCTCCAGTGCCAGATGCGTTGAGGTTGCCGCGAATATACAGTCACTAGGTGCTTAAGCGGAAATGGAATACGTCGCAACGGGGCACGTTCGTAGGAAATTTATTATGACTCGAATCTGAAAGGAGTGGCAAACAAAGCGTAAGAAGCTCGTTTACCTCGTGCGATTTTATATGAAACAAATATTTATTCTGTGAAGCATGCTCCCACTTAACATGTAATTTCTATTTAAATGCAAAATTGATATGTTTACCGAATGCATTCAGCCAGAAGGAATCCTCTGCTGACCACGAAATCGAATGCTTTCTTTGCCATACAACCATGTTTTGGTAAGCAGTAAAATTTTAAATTCATCGATGATATTTGTAGTTTTACATTTTCCTTGACATGCCCTAAATAATGAGTGAATTAATTTCCTGTGTCGATGGAACAGATTAAGTACTTCCGTATTCTTTCCGGTTATTAAAAATATTATTTAATGATTTTATTGTAAATATTATGGTAAGGAAGATCAACATAGATGGAACGGTTCATGAACTATTCCTAACAT
>NC_064877.1:52460646-52468146 GCF_943734665.1 Anopheles aquasalis
GAAGATGAGACTTAAATAAATGAACAACGAAATGACATTTACTCTCAGTTTAAGTGCTTTGCTTCCTACATATGCTCCCACATAACATAACCGGTGCGCGAGCCATTCCGTTTTAGTGTAATCATCATTGTCGTATGGTAAATATTGAATTTTCATATTTCCATTTGCACACTTTTGTTCTGTTTGTACAGCGTTCGAGCCGTCGAGATGAACGCACTTAACGCGATTCTTCCTTCTAACGAAGACGATACCCTTTCTTACGAAAGACAATATGCTATGGCTGTTTCCAACAAAAACAGACTAAAAGAAATTATGTGTGGCTTACTCGTGGATTTAGAAAAATGATTTACTACTTTTGATTCGATTGTTTCGTTATTTAGAGACGATATCAAAGTCAATAGCTAAACAACATAATTGTCATTGTAATTCGATTTAAATGTTGGCACTATGTGTTCAACAGCTGCCTGGTTTCTATTTGAGGCCACAAGAAATTTACATATATGCTCTTGTTCTTCTACATCTATCTCTACTGCTTTTTAAGAATGTTATTAAATAATACTTAATAATTGCATCATACAACGCTTTAAATGTTTGCCAAAATGCTTCAGTTTACTGTTGCTTAACTAATAACATCCCTTGTCGCAGCACTTGGTTTTCCTGCATGATTTAGTACCTGCTCATGATTATCGCGAACATTTTGGGATGAGTCTTTTAATATTCTGTCATCTTCGCTGTAAATCAATTCCACTCAGCTTGAACAGAGTGCAAATTGAATTTTAAGACATTGCCAACCGCTACAGGCGATTGCACATTACTCGAAGCAAATCCCGACTGAAGCGAAATTTGTGGTTCGATAACAGCACCCTCCTTTAAATTCTTGCTGAACTTTCATGGACCTAGGGTCAGCATTCCATGTTTATATGGACCAATACTTTAGTACTTTGTGGAGAGGTAGGTTCTATCACAAGTATTATCAATGCGTAACAAGGCCCGCGTTGCTTCAGAACAATCCATAATGGTTGTCAGAGTAAGCAAAAACGCTATTCGAGGGTTGACAACCCCTCGTTACTCATTGATCCAACCATACAACCATAGATTCGATCATGCTCGATTTGAGCATTTACTAGAAGCTGAAGTCTCGCAGATGGAAATATCTTCACGCAATCAACCAAACTATGATTCAATTAGACATTGCTCCGGCATGTGCAATTTGCTTGAGGCAACCCCCATTCCTTTCTCACTGGCTATCTCAAGAACATCCGGGATCAACAATTTCGATGGCGAGGGTTTTAAAGGCAAGTCTGGTGTTGGCCTTGTCCTGTGCTGCTGGCGAGTTTTATCGAGTCCTGCACATCCATGCTCTTTCACTCGCTTCAATGGAAATGAATTATGTTTCAGGGATTTTCAACGACAATTTTACTCCAAAAGAATCTTGCCACGCTAAAATATATAGCCCCAATTTTAGATTGCCAGCTTTAGATATCAGACGTCAGACATTGCTAGTCTTATTTCTTGTTATAGAAAAATGCACCGACTTTTACTTAAAATTATTATATGTAGAGCTGAAACGTGCGTTTATATTATAAACTTATTCCCAAAAACTCTTGGCCAGTGAGAGATGACTATTCATATATTCTTCGGCCCTGAAATAAATATAATCAACTTCAAAGTCTCACGGTGATTGATTGATACCACCGTTATCACCATCGTTACTGTTCAAGGTAAACTAGCCAGAATGGGTGAGGTTATCATTCTATTTCTGTCTTTTTTAATTATATGTTAAATCAAGTTACGAAATGAAATTAAATTTACTTTAATTGAGAATATCATTGCAGCATGGTTTAGGAAATAACAAACATCACCTCAAATTGTCACTGTCTGCAATACAAAAACTCCTGGCCAATTATGTAATTCCATGGGGTTTAGAGTAATTGATCGATTCGATATTTAACATGATTTCATCGAAGAGCTGAACGTTGTTTATCGCTTGCGGTTTAATTTATTGTATGTAGATTTTGAAAAGACAGCGGTTACTAGCAGGTAAAATGTTGGAAGGACGGTTGAGGCAGCTCAAGGATTAAGGGTTAATCACAGCAGTAAATTTATTTCATCCCTGTCGTTCTACATCTACGCTGGTCCGGTTTTAACACACTGTTTTTTTTGTCCGTAGAAAAAACTAACGGTCATCAGGAAACGATTGCCATTGATAAAACTATTGGATTCATTGTAATTGTCATGGTATCGCGAACGGTTTTTGGGACCTTCTACGACCAGCATAACCTACGACCTTAACATGTGGTGCTCCGTTTGTGTAACGTAAATCAGCTCTTGGTCGTGTATCTTATCTGCTCAACAAATAAATTGATTTTATTTTCATTCTCCATTCCACTGGTCTAGAGATAACTTGATGCTGCTCACACCAAATCTGGAATACCAGAAGATCAACGAAACAAAACCATCAATATCAACGAAGAATCCTTGACCAACAATTTTATTTTTTTAATTATTGTTGAAATCAAAATGTTATCTTAAGAGAATGGGAAACAGCTTTTAAATCGTTCACGAACGAAAAAAAAAATTCTTCTCAAATTGCTCAACTATTTGCGGATTTACACCCTTACTCATGGGGTGTTTAATTATAATGCCTGCCTTTTTAATTGTACATTAGCTCGAAACAGCACACACCACACTCTTACTCTAGAGATAGCTGTGTGATACCGATTTTAGATGCCCTAAGGAACATCCTAAATCCAACCATTTTTTTCACGTGCCAGCATGACCATCTTCATGTTTTGTTGGTCGGGCTGTGGTTGGTATTCTACGAATTGTGACTCTTGTTTGCTGTTTGCCAACGGCAATGTGTGTACCAATTATATACTGAACCACCCTATGGCCCTCCCCACTCCTGCTTATTGTTGCAAAATACAGAATTATTTGTGCCACTATGGTAAATGGGTGCCATGTAAATTGAAGCTACTGTTTTTTCACAAAAAAATAAATTAATATTGGGAATACTGAAATGAAATGAAAATGAAAAAAAACATTCCAGTTCCTTATGGTCTTACAATCTTAGTCTAGAGATGGCAATATTAAAGTAGAAGGATAGCAGTGTCATCAACATTGGTAGTTTTACATACTTGGAATTGGGAACCCTCACAATGAAGACGTATAGCATCATTAAAATTCTATATGCTGCTTGACCTATAGTGGTCTTTCCGCCGGAATAGCTCGCGCCAGCCTAAGGTTGCTCTACAAAACGAATACTTTAATCGAACCCGTATCGTTCGTGATAAGAAAACATGTGTGCTACCTTTTGGAGCTAGCCATGCCTTAACTGTGTCCATGAAACTCAAAATGACCACAACATGTCGTGAAGCTAAATTAAAGTTTAATTAAAAGAATTTATCTTGATTAGTTACTATCAGAGAGGTGATCAGGGAACTGTCGTCCCATTTTCGAGTGTCCCTTGTAGAGCGTTTGTTTACGTACATACAGAGATCGTTCGTTTCGTTAAGATGCTCCTGTTACTGCTTCATATCAATACATTTAAGGGATTTCGTGATGAACGGGGTGCATTATGCGATACTGACTTTTTCCTCTTGGGTTACCTTTTTTGCAGCATCCTGCTTCCATCGGTTAAGACGTTCACATGTTGCTATTGATAGAGCTTCTTGTGACAGTGTTCTGCCCATCGGTATGGCATGAGGTCGATGATAAAAAATAGTAAATGAGACCGAAATACCAACGTAGGAAAGAATGCCGGATTTGGTAGTCCGCCGACAGGATACAATATGTTCGTAATACACATGTAACTAGAACCCAGCTAGCCAGCTATTCACAGATGTATCAAAATCTGTTTCGAACGAAAAATGGGATGATTAAACGATATTTTTGGTCTTTTCGCATGCACATATAATAAGATGGAAGACGCTCTATGAGCTCTCTGACAATTCCGAGGTGAAAATTAACTAGATAGTACTAACAGTATTGTAGATTTGCAAAACTGAATGCAACACTTCAAAAATATTACATCAATCGTCCATCGTCCTAAGTACGTGCTGTAGATCATCAACATTGTACAAGGATGGATGCATATACATGTATATTATCGTTTAGACATGATCACGAAGCGAATGGCCAACAGGAGGAAGTAATAATTACCTTAATGGAGTTTGAATTAAATTAATACACACCGAAAGTGAGTCTGAACCGACCCGTGCTCGGGAAGCTGCGGTCAGAGTAGCAACAGCAGAAAGAGGAGCGACCAGAATTCCATCATCCATCATTTATTTTCGTTTAATTAATGGACAGTGGCCGAAAGTGCAACGAAGTGGTGTGGCTACACAGCATCATCTGCCGGATAGCCTGGAGAACGCACTTCCCTCTACTGCAATATGCGGTTATCGAGCGGTTGCGTTCCAATGGCTTATACATTTTGAAGGGAAAATGGGAATCTGTTTCACGCCCCATCATCGATTTATCAGCTTTCGGTGCGATTACTCGCTTCAGAAACGGAGCGTCATCTTAATGCTCACACCAGACACCGTGGCTTGGGTCTGGATTAATTCAATTTTTTAGGTAGACGCTAGAGACCGTACAATTCATGACACGTGACGATGCATAGAGCAGAGGTTTCTTTTTGATGTCTTATCATTGGCAAACAATCTTTTACAGTTTATAACCTGGAAAAAAAAAGAACGGAAGGCGGTACCATCATGGGGAAGCCTAAAGTTAAAGATCACGGCACAACCTACCAACCGCGGGCTCATGCCGTACCCTTAGCATCCAAACAGCAAACACATCAACAGCGCACCATCGTAGCCAGACTCTAAATTTAGATCGCAATAGAGTGTTGGCTGCTGGAGCTGCAACCCAGAAACCGGAATGCTTAGATACACTTCACTTCCTGAGCTCAAAAGCTACATCACAAGGCTATGCTAGCTAATCACTAACGGCAGATCTTTTCATTACACTAATGAGTTGATACATGCCGACATTCTTTGTACAGTTCCTTGAGCCACTGAGCATCAACGCTATGATCCGGATCAGATTGTTCTTCAAAAGGTTACGTTTTGCAGCGGATGAGTGCCGACGACACCACGGCGACCTGGCATCCAGGGCAGCAGTAACACCATTTTATCAACAAGATATTATCGGTACGGTGGTGGTGATACGGGACAGAAGTCTTTCACGAAACCGATGCTTTCAGCGATGATAACATAAACCGTCTTCCCATTTAAGTGACGTGTTCTATAAACGACAGACGAACTGAGCTCCACTTTAATCAGCGCCAGTTTGCGTTACCAAGGATGAGTGATTATTAAATTTCAGCGACAGAGTGCCATTAATAAACACTAGCATTTTAAAAGATCTTTCAACTATCACTGTATCCTTTCTATTTCCAATGTGTATGGGCTTTTGATATTGCTGTTAAAAACCCTTGTGCACCATAAAACATCGAACAGCCGTAGACACATTTTGGAAAAGGGAAAAAAAACTACGCATCTCAAAATTAGCCAACCATCGCCACCGATCCTACTATACTATCACCAGGTGTCCGCCTGAAAATAAATGGTACTATATGGATGTATCCCTGGGTCCCTAAACCAACAGGCAGCCCTCATGCCAATCTACACCATGGGTGATTTCAATCATCAGCCCAAATAACTTGTAGCCCCTTGCCATTTGGTTTGTTGGGCAGGGCGCAGGTCCGATCCGTCGGTAAGTTTGCTTTTGTTAAGACCTCTAAGCTGCACCAGCATGCGCTTCGTCCCTGCAATGGATTTATAAAACGATTCCTGGATTCGTTTTGATCCTTGGGGGAAATCCGCGATTAGGGGTTGCATCGATGTGGTTGGCAGCTGTATTGTCCCACCATGCCAATCCTCATGATGGCCATTGCACATGAAACCACAACTATTGGAGCTTTGGCAAATTTATTGCTTTGAACTTCTTTTTATACATCCCCACGAATTATAACTAATGGTGAACTAAGGATATTACGAAGTGAATTAATCGAAATAGTATTCTCATTATAGCGACAGGACCCTATTAAGCTAGGATAACCTTCATGTAACTACAATGATTTTCTATTCAAATGATGTTTAGAACATTATGAAATGGTTTCATCTCACGGTTGATACATGGAATCCATTAATTTGGACGAAAGTGAAAAATATGAAGCATTTGGTTCTGAAAACCCCTTGGAATTATTTAATAAGTTTAAAATCTCATCCTGTCCATCGGCCCAACCTTAACTCACCAGCATTGGTCTCTTGAACGTGAAAAAGATCCGCATGTTACGGTAACTTTCATCGATGAATGGATGTTTTCTCCTCATTCAAACTGAAGAAAATGAAGGCCGAAAGGTCACAAGTTTATGAGATTAGCTTCCCAAACCAGAATAACCCCTTTTTGGGATCCTTCTATTACCCCTGCTGCAGGGTTTTGAATATCTACTAGAGTAATTGATTCGGGATAGAATGCTCCATACGAAATGAAGATTTTGCTTTCAGAGAAAACTTCGTTCATCCTTGGTGAGATATGGTTTGCAAAATTGACTTTATGAAACAATGATGCTTGTCGCTCTTCTACAGCTCTCCAGATTTCAAAGAATGCTGACGATCCAGCAGGATTTGTACTCTTCCCATTGGTTTCAAATTTGAGCTTACACATTAGTAATTTGAGAATGTATCGCATTTCGCCGAGGGTGTTAATAGCAAAACAGAGAAAACGCTGTTTTGCAACATAATGACGAGTTAAGAAACTTGATCCGTAAACAACAAAAACAACGTTGTGGAAGGAACATGTTGAATCAATAGATCCATTCATGGTTTGTGTTTTGATGCTGAGGAAGAATTACCATCAAAAATTAATTAGATCTGCAAGCGAGATGGGCTTGAAGATCCAATCAAACGGCGGGGTTCCCGAGAGATAGGATACGGAACGGCATTTCTCCTTGCGGCATTGACTTCGTGACCGAACCAAACAGGTTCATGTTCAAGTGTTACCAGTGGCTTTGGATAAACAACTAAACCCAACAAAAGGCATCCCACAGAGAGGCTTTCCGGCTACAGACTAGAAAATCCATGCCTTGCACATTGGCCGGTGTTAGATTGCTTAAGGATTAAATTTCTTTGTGGTTACAACCCATCATAAGTCCTACACAAATAGCAAAACAATACAAGCAAGAAATAGTCGGAAAGACAGCTATTTATCTACTTGTATATAGCAAACATATCTGCAGAAAATGGATGCAAGCATGCTAACCGAACCAAGCTTTGCTTTGCTCAGTAAATGAACTGCTTTCCAGCAACCTTTTTCAATTCTCAGATCTGTTCATGAAATGACCAAAAGCACAAAACATAAAAAAGGTCAAGAGAAATGCAAACGAGGTATTCTGCGAAATCGTTGCAGATATGATGAAAGACGAAAGCAGCAAAAAATCCCAAAACGCGGAAAAAAGTTAGATATATTTGATGTTTTAATCATTTATTAGTT
>NC_064877.1:52473146-52475646 GCF_943734665.1 Anopheles aquasalis
AAGTGGTATATAAAATTGAAAAAAAAACTTGGAAAACTGGACCCTTGAGTGGACAAATGAAACTCGTTTGTGGGTGAGAAGGACGAGTATTCCGTCGGACTCTTGACTAATACGCTTATTTATTGGGAGCCTTTTATTACTGCTTCCCACGTGATGCATTCTTGAGCCCAAATGCATTTGTGATCAACAGAACAGAAAGACACCAACCGGTCCTTTTCATATCTCTCCAAGCATATTTTTTTCATTCACAAGCAACATATTTTTAACTATTGATAGGGCAGCATCAATTCAACGCTCACTAAACAGTTCCCACTATGTCAGCAATCTGGAATTTTCTATTGGATTAACTATCGCTAGCTGGGACCCAATCAAACGTAATTTAATTATACAACCAATAAATTCATTTGTTAATACAGTTGGCATTATTCCTCGTTCTAGATGTTTCCACAAAAAGGAGTGTTTTCTAATTTTATGCAAACTATCGGTACCATAATAATCCATTAAAAAAACAACAAATTGTCTACCGTTAAATTAACATTACATGTTCATTGAGTTAAAACAAACTATACAAAACAAAAATGTCCCACAATGCAGTTGCAATTATGAATTGAAATTGAAACTAAACAGTATGCTACCAGACGCAATTTCAAGAACAAGAAATGAGAGTCGAACCGATAAGCCGCTGATATAGAGATCAAAGAGCCCGTCCGGGTACTCGTCCTACTGTTGTTTTTTTCTCGTTTATTCTTTTTCAATATTTCACTTCACTATCAATTTTCTTTCCACGTTGTTTAGACTGCGTTATCTGTAAATCATAACAGACGAAACGACCGAGTTTTATTAATTTGTCCATCGCTTCATTGCTTTATGTTCGTCAAAAGAGTGCTTTTTATGCTAATGAAACAACCGATCGTGCTCTGAGCATGTAGTGAAAGTTTATGCATGCATTATGCTTTGATATGTTGCAACAAAAGAAGAACGAGAAATTACAAGTTTTGTAATAGCCAGCTCGCCAAGGTGATCAACGGCGCCAGGCTAGCGCTTCCAAAGCGACTTTTGAACGAAAACCTCTGCCAGCGAAAGAAGACGAAATGAAAAAATTTCCACTGTAACACCGTACGAGAGGACGGAAATCTCCATATAATCACCTTATAATCCTGAAAAATTTGCTTATAATCCTTCCGTCGCGGCGTAACGGCTTTCTGTGCCAGTCCGCGGGTTTTTTTTCCTCCATCGTTCATCTCATCTGACTTGAACCACCCTCTTCCGTTTTGAAGAATCGACAATTGTGCCACATGGAGAGAGGAAGTCAGATGGGAAACAGATCCAGCGGAAATTTGCCAGCCAAGCGTGGAACGGCCTCCGCCTTTCTTATAAAGCCGACTTGGGCTTCTACTGCGTATGGAAGGATTGATCCTGTGCATACTCCTGTCTAACTCCTACTTCGCATGTGCTTTCTACGAATTCAAGTTGGCGCACTACAGCAGGTTTACGTCTCCTTCGACTCACCTTAGTTGATCCAGCGGCTCAGGTAGAGAATCCTTCTGATAAGTGGTAACATTTGCCATATTTCCGCTGCTTCCGATGAGAATGATGACGATGATGATGATGATGATGGGGCATAATCCTTCTTGCTCTTGCTCTTCTGCCGTCTTCCAATCAAATTATTTTCTCGTTTGGTACGAAAATAATTTTCAAACAATCTGTATGATATACTGACTTCCACGTAATCACTTTTACTCAGCTGATAAGACAACGACGACGGATATGCCAAACTGATGGTGACTTCAGTGATACGAAAACACACAATCGTGCTAACAACGATGCACACGATCCACTACTATAATTACATACAGTGAGCACAACGCGCAGGGATTAATGCGTATGATTCATTACAGGCGTGTATTTCATATTTGCTCCACCGCATAACACTATAGCAAACATGAAAATATGATACCAAACCAAACTGAAGGATTTCCCTTTACTCTATGCTTTCCGCACACGAGTTCACGGTCACATTTCCGGCACAATGCAACACTTAATCATTGATTGACAAGCACCGCATACTCATCATAACCTTGGTGCATCATTCGATATCATGCACCGGGAATTTGTTTTATGACATCACCTTCTGGTGCACTTCTGATTGCAATTGCTAGAAAACTCGCAACCACATTGTAACTCCGTTTAATGCATGTTTTCCGGGATTCTTCTATCCGCCACAGGCCAATTGGCAGCCGAAAATACCTGAACCCGCACGGTGACTCCGATTCAACCACTTTGAGCTGCTCTGGGTCTTGTTTTCTTCGAAACTTACGCACCGAAAACAGCTTCTGGTTATGCTCCTGCTGGTTATGTTGTGCACGAGCACAGGAGCGACACTTCACGGTGTCACATCACTTGCTAGAATGATGGTCTTCTCGGAATGATGCGCTCAGAATGGTGCTCCGATTCCAGCCGAGACCGGCCGAGACTATCCGAGACAACCCGAACCGCACGC
>NC_064877.1:52480646-52483146 GCF_943734665.1 Anopheles aquasalis
TAACATTAGTAAAGGGTATGATTTGAATTGGTTTTTCGGAGGAGTGCTGCTTCCATGCTAAGAAAAGGAATATATTCAAAAAGGCTCAAGTAGTTTTCAATTGAGCAAGAGTACCATAGAGAAAAGCGTAAAAACTGCTCAAACTTGTAGTCGTTGTTTGGATAGAGCCACTGATGTTGCCCGGTTCTTTCCCCGCCGCAACAAAAAGTTCCCTCCATTAATCAACCGAGAACAATAGCCACTCATCAGTAGTGGCCATTAAGAATCAAACAATATTCGAATGGTCTGTCGTGCCATACCAAACTACTGTGCTACCCTGTGCTTAGCCACCCTCCGGAAGTGGCAGCTTATTCCTCGCCAGTTCGTTTGCGCAGCTGATCGCTAGCCTCCGCCAGTCCTTGCCAGTGCGCATATCGATACGATGGTGTGCATTCGAGCGTAATTCGAATCAGATCGTGTAGTACAGTTTTGGGCCAGGTCGGGCGTATGTAACGATTGTGTAATTACGTTTGCTTTCCCATCATCGACATACCAGGCGCTCGACGATCGGGCGACGTGACACTTGCTTGGCGCATGACGCAAATCCTGGAATCGAGGGTGCCAATTACTGAACGGTGTTGTGTGATTTGATTCCCCCTAACACCAACGACGCCATGCTGTCGGCAAGCTAGGAAGCTGATGGGAATGCTCATGACCGGAGGCTAGGGTCACGCGGATAAAAGTAGCCAGTTCATTCGAGAGACAATTCAACACTCTACCCTAATGCCCTACACGAACTTGGTTTTACTCGACAAAATAAATTTCAAGTACCCCTTCATAACATAAGTATTGGAAATTTAAGAGTGTTCTTACCAACTTATCGGCTAGAAGTCTCTGCACGATGAGTATCTTATTTCAAATGATGAGAATTTATGCTGATCCCGTTTCGGGTATCAAAGGATAGCCAGAACTAATCGAAAATTTGTTCTAAGGCTTCGATTAAGTAATTGAAATTATTGTCATTATTGGCCAGAGATCCAAGTCCCAACAGCTCACTGGGGAATGTTTTTAAAGCTTCAAATAACAACGTTCCAAACCAGAAACTCTCCCTATATCAGACACGATTATCCTTAACATGTTTTGTGTGAAATATTCAGACAAGATATTAGAATGGAAACATCGTAGCTCTTTGCCTCAAAGTTAACGCGTTCAAACCCCTCCTTACCGCTACTATTTTGTACTGTTTTGATAAACAGTAGCTGGGAGCGTAACAATTCTGGTGAATCCTTTCAACCGTATCATGATACTATCACGTATCTCTTGGGAGATTGAGTTACACGCTTATGTCAAAATTTCGACCAAAATCGCTTCTGATTGCCAGGAGATATGTTCGTAAATATTATGCTACCTTTAACGCATAAAATTTGGCATGGCAGCCACGGTCGCCCAGAGAGTTTACCAAGCCGAGCGAAACGTACAGCCTCTCACTACCTGAATTTTCCGTTTTCCTCCAGCAGTACCACCAATAGCACCATTAGGAACCCCGCTCGGGGACAGATGGACAGTGAATGGTTTTTGTTACGGGTTTTTTTGTGTGTTTAAAATGGTACATTCTTCTTCTGCTGGTGCTCGAGCTATGCTTTTTCTGTGCTTATTCCGAAAATTTCAAAAGATCTAGCAATACAAAAAAAGATCCCGGCACCGTAGGTGGACATGTGTCCTGCGGCGACTGAAGTGTTTTGTTTCACTATATTTCTCCTGGAAGTTGAAGTGCCGGCGAAGGTGGTCTATGATATTTCCAGTGCTTGAAATTGTGCCTTTTTACATGTTGGGCTGCTGGCTGTAATGTATTATATACAATTCCCCAAAACAAAAGCCCAAGGACACTCTAGCAGACCAAAACCTCGCAGTGCTACGCTTTTACAATAGGGACCAGTAGAATAATGGAATCTGTATGCTTCAAGTACCGCGACGCAAAAGATAATATTACCATATAGAGCTAGGATTTCGCACTTTAACTGTTTTAAAATTTAGTGAAACTCCGAAAACCTTTAGTATACAAATAGAAGCAAACCTTTCGTTCTAGGCTCGAGACAGGAAGAAGAGAAAAGTAAAATGGTGCGGAAATATTGGCACGTAAGAAGACCGCAGCCAAAACTAAATGCAATACTTTCACATTTCCAATCAGAGTTGATGGGGTGAGCCGAGAGAATTCAGCAAAAGCGGAAACGAAACAAACGCAACGCTTTGGTGACGCGCAGGGACAGATGAGCGTGCAATGTCATCCGGATGTTGTTGGTTTCGTTGTTGGGCAGAAGCCACTCATAAGTCCGTCGGGGCTTAGGGCTTAGGTGGGGTGCATTGGCTCAGAGCGGCACGCACGCACGATGCACGCTCGTGTATCGCTCAAAGTCACGCGAACAGCACTGGATGGAAGATCAATCCCCTGTTCCTTCGGGACAGCATCCATCAACGATGACGCGTGCATTGCTCGCGTCCTTTTGGCTGTTCCCTTTTGGAA
>NC_064877.1:52485646-52488146 GCF_943734665.1 Anopheles aquasalis
AATTTACTCCAATAGCTGAAAGCTAAATCAATCAAATTTGAATTTTACATCAAATACCAACTATTACAATTCTAAATTTCTACAATTCAAAATGATCTCTCATGTGTCCTAATACGTTTGTATGTAAAAAAGGAGAGATGAAAAAATAATTAAGTTCCTCCAACAGAAGGGTCCTTGAAGAATGAATATGCAAAATATACGTCTACTTGGTCGAAAACATTGGCTTCGCTTCGCGGGATGTGTTTATTCCCCCTGATTCAAGGGATTATTATACCCTTTTGTCAACACCAACAGAGGAAAATAATTACATGTCTTACAAATGGTTTTTCATTTATCCCATATGTTGCGCAATTTGAATGACGATTTATGTAGTGGCTAGATTTCCATTGAACTCCATGAACCATTCCAATTGTTCTCGGAGACCAGGGGATCGTTGCACAGCATATCATTTTGTATCGGAACAGGTTACTGTTACAGAACTTTAAAATTTTTGATTTGATGATTTTTTTTTTGTTTCGAGCTTTGCCGCCATTCCTTGGTTGGTTAAATTATTATATAACCGTTTGTATATCATTTATTACACGTTACAATTTGGGGACATGCTGCGCTCATTAAATTGGCAAAAAGTACGAATGACATCGTGCTTCTTAAGCAGAGAACCGTCAATTCAGAAACTGAATGCTACGGCGCACTAACATCTCCCAAACGGTTTCATGCCACTAGGCTGCGATAAAGGAAGAGTCCATCAGAAACTTATTGGCACACAGCTTCTTTCTTTTTGATTCTCGCTTTCCCGTTCACCTGTGTACGCGGACGTGTCCAAGAAATGGAAACTACAAGCATATGGTTGGAAGAAGGCGTTACTCCGCGCTCCGCGAACGTAGAAAAAGTTCTACAACCGACACCACTCTTATCGGCGGCCAAAGTAAACCCACCGGAACTTGTAAGAACAACTTCGATAGTATGAGAAACTGTTCTGGAAATGGCTCCAAGTTATAACTTTTTTTTCCCTTTAGCCCACACCTAACTGGTAGCAAAACAGTTTAACTCCCCAACGTCTTATTATTTTGAATCAAGTAAAAGTACCAAAAAGTGCTTTTTATGTTGATTGTTGTGTGCAAAGTTAGTGTTCTGCTACTTTGTGCGTTGTGCTATTTATCATCCAACTTGAACGATTTTAGTGAAAGCATAGATCTAAAGTTAATGAGTTTTTTATCCATTGGATTTAAATCGAATTCATATGAGTGTTAACCTTTAATGCTTTATGACAGTGAGACTACATAATGATTTGTAATAAATGCTTTCATTATATTTTTGCAAGATATTTTTCGTATTGAGGACTATACGTGAATGGTTTTATACTGGGATCTTGCTTATCAAGCTAAACGCCATTTAGTGTCATTGAACTTTTAAATACAAAACAGGCTGTATAGTATTCCGTTATTACGTACTGAAGGCAAATCAGATGCTTCCCTTATGTTCTCTGATTCTATAGAAGGTAACGGGCACAAAATAAGAAAAAAAGTACACGAAATGATGACGCGAAAAAGAAAAGGACGACATTGAAATCTACGATACATAATACTCGCTATCCGCTGAGAAGATATCATTTACAATACATTCGCAGAACGTCTGGTCGAGTTGCGACTCACATTGCTAATAAGACCAAACGGTCGTTGGGTAAAAGAAGGTTATAGAAGACTGCCAGATTTCCGCCTAATACGCCAAGTCATTGCTCCTGGCTCATAGCGTAATTGAGCGTCAAGCTTCATTAATCAAAGGCGAAAAACCGCGCCGACACGAAATGACAACAGATGAGTAAACGAACGGAGCAACGAATTCGTGAATGAATGAATGAATGATTCGCAGTGTGAGCATGACCGAGAATTCGTGGGCCTCCCGCAGATGCTCTGGGAGTATGGACAAACGAAGGTGCTGTGTTTTCATACTGCACTTAATATGCGGTTGGCTACACGACTCGCCAGACATTATTGGCCCGGAACACCCTGAATGGATGCAGGTGATGCGTGCTGGTTTCTGTTCGTGCTATCAATTAAATTCTTTTAATTTAAATTCCACATTCCACGGCCAACAGCTATTTCCGAAAACAACCACATTGAACCATACGAACATTCTTCGAAAAACACAATTTGGACACTGAATCCCCAATCAAACCGATTTTTACTTCACCTTCCAAAACAGCATCTCGAAAAAACGATATCGAATAGTGGCTTGGAATGTTTTGAAAACCTGTAGCAAATTTTAGACCTTAAACTTACTTACTTGGTTTTGATCGTGAACCTTTTTAAATCAGTTGTCCTGCAATTCTCATTCATCATGTTTTTGAGAAAAGATTCTCCAAAAACCTCTTACCCAACTCATGCAATTGAATAGATTTTCCCCAGAGCAGCTACTCCAGGACCTCTTTACCTATATCATTTTAGCCTGCCTTTGGTGATGTTTTGTCGAATATCTTTGACTTTCCAGAAAAACCTATTTT
>NC_064877.1:52490646-52493146 GCF_943734665.1 Anopheles aquasalis
CGGTGGTCGTTATCGCTCGACGCACTTTTAATTTAGCAGAAAGACACTGCATTTCTCCGGTTCAATGGGATACAGTTTCCCCTAGCGTATTCTGTACGTAATGTCATCGGTTACACCCAGTTAAAAAATGTACTATCCAGTTAAAGGAGCATTATCCAGTTAAACGTTTTTTTTATATGTAAACGCTATCACAAGCTAGTTCACTGTTTGATGGGGTTGTAATTTTACAATGACAAACTTATAAATTTGCATGAATCGTTGACTAAACAACAGCATTGAAGCAAATTTCAGCCTTCAAAAATTTTCTAAACCTGACCCAATTGGAATCAGAAAGCGTACCTTCATATAAATGTCAAAAATATAGCATGCTTGTCATGCAAAACACTCTGCTTGGGGCTAGAATTATACAATCATAAATATGCCAAGGACAAGTAAATGCCATGAGGAATAGATAAGTCGGAAAATCAATATCATTCACTCCTACTTCCAATCAAGCCCTGTCACTTCGCGATCAGCACTTAATGGATAAACGAAGGTTACTGCTGCTAGCGGTTAATGATTATCTTCATTCCCACGGCTATGGTTTTAGCGATGGCACCTCATGCATCAACGGTGGAAGGGAGATATTGAATTTCTGTGTTAGACCAAAAGTTTTCCTCCCTACGGACATAAATTGGTAACATTTCTTTTTTGGGACGACTCGAGTGACGCATGCCGCTTGATGTGATAGCGATATCGATTTATGTTTTTGCTTCTAAATTAAAATGCCTAGTATTGCAAAAAGCCACTATTGTCAACAACACAATTTTGTGATCTTTCTAATATAACGAAACAGTTGCTACGAATCAATACAGTCACAGGACCTAGCATTGCTACAGTAAGCAATTATGTATTATTTTTAATTACGTAGTTTTTCAGAAAACATAATAAATTGTTCTGAGAGGCAGTAACATTATTTTCAAACACATTATGTAAAATTGAACGGCAAATAATTTCCGATACTGGATCCATTACATCCCGAACCATCCACAGCGTAGGGAAACCTTAAATGAAATGTTATCACGAGTGCGGCTTGGCGCACGTTTGAATGCTACTTTCGCATAAAAAAGTAAATCTTTAAACAATGAGCATTGCAAAGGATGCAGTGCATGTTGAGTTCGTTATTGCATAAGCTTTTACATGATAGTGCAACACCCATCGAACACGCCAACAATTTGCCTCAGGCTTTCCATTGCTGCCTGAATCATCTCATTATCTTTCAATTAGTAGCAACTGTTTGTGTGAGCGAAATATAAATTTAAAATAATCAAACAATCCTAGGCATAAGACATTCGGAGAATATGCCGTGTATACATCATGTGCAAATTTATTCTTAAATTAAAATCACATTAATAAACCATAAGTTTTATGCATCAAATAAATTATTCCTTGAAAGAGATATTGTTTTCATGTCAATGAAGCAAACATACATGTATATTTGATACTATATACATAAAATATGACTGATGATGAAAACGATTCCCTTTGCTTTCAATAAAACAATCATTCAGCAATGTCTCTTATTTCTAAATTCAATCATTCAAATGATCGTTTCCTACTGCTGTGTAACGTTTTGTTTTTTAGGGTACTAAGGATATTTTTCAAAAACATTGAAAATGAATAATAATAAATAAATTGAAAAATTAACAGATTGATTTTATTTTACGTTTGGTTTTGGAAAATAGAGAAAGGGGATTTCATAGACTGCTCCATCATTATCCAATCTCCGATTTACCATACACTAATCTTAAGCTTATTTATAGCACGATTCAAATGCTCACTTCAAACCAGAACAGCGAAAGGGTGGTTTGGTTTCCAACAATTGGCATCTCTTGCTTTCGTCAATCGATGCATGGCTTAATTTAATTAGCTTTGCTACATCAAATGGGCGGCACGCATGTTCCCCGTTTCAGCAAGAGTACGATTTCGGGATGCAATTTCGCGTTTGTCTCCCTACATCAGTCAATCGAATGACATTGACTGATGGGAATGAAATGTATTTTGTTTAATTTGCGGTACCAAGTCCAAGGGCATTGCAGGCCTCGTTTGAACAAGGGTCTGGCATAAAATACCTACCATGCCAAACGTCACACATAAGGCTATGCTCTATTACTAGCTATAACACTATAATCTATTTCTGTAGAATCATTGCAAGACAAAAAAAAATTAAACAAGAATTTATGGTCGTACTAGGAACTCCGTCTAACAATAATTGTGAAAATTTGCTACGATAAGAGAAAAATTATGCTAATTTGTTGTGCGTTTTCCAAACATGATTACTTCTTCAACTGCGCTTTTGTTTCTCCGCGTAAAGGAAGAGTGAAGGGAAGTATGGTAACTCGTTTTTTAAATTATGTTATTTTTCTTTGATTCGGTAAATACCAAAGGCACAATAAACCTTATTCTTGCAACGTTTTCTAGGATTTTTTCATCTTCTCATCTTGTAAACATTATCTAACAT
>NC_064877.1:52498146-52515646 GCF_943734665.1 Anopheles aquasalis
ATTGAAATGAATTTATAAAATTTGTATCACATGAATAAAGAACTTGATCCTGCAAACTGCCCCAATCCCAATCAAATGTGTTCAAACATCACCTTTCTTTTCATATTGTTTGGAAATCAGCTGTTTTGGACACTAATACCAAAGAATGATATTTGCGAGTGTCACGTTTTTTAAGGCGCCATTGTTATCTCTGAATGGCAAATTAAAAGGAAAATCCTCCCAGCGGCTCTCGAAATAAGGAACAATATTGCCACAACACAGATCCACTGCGGTGCATGACATCCATTATACCGTTTTCCTGATTATGGCTGTTTACCTCATTAATCAAAACACAAATTTGTGTCTGCCAGGAATGTTGGATATTCAATGAAAAGAGATTTAAAGGTGAAGTTCACAGACCAAGATGAGAAAACATAAGAAAAGCGCTGAAAAAAGTAATTGTTACATCTTTCGGTAAATTCAAATCATTCGTGCTGAGGACGGATTTTTCCTGCTATGCCATAATTAACACAATGAAGCTTCGTCGAGTATTTGAGTTTAAAGCATACGTAAGGAACGTTTTTTAAAGATAAGGTTCTTGACTGGTACAGTCCATTTATTTAGAATATAAGACAAAAATAATTGCGTTACATTACTTGCAATTTCGGTTTATTCGCAATTTTCATTTTCTCAAATACTAATGATGTGTTTTTACTTCCATCCGAAGAATGACTTCACTAGATCGACAATATGATCTACGTCGATATCGTGATCACGCAGCTTTTGAATTAGCGATTGTACTTCAGCAGAGTTCTACAAGCACAAAATATAATAATCATACATTTTTGCATATTATAGTCACACTTGTTTAAGATGCCTTACCTCATACAAATCTTCCACTTGTTTATAGTCAAAGTTTTGCAGCCTTTCAAACAATGCCTTGAACTCGGAACTACTCACTAGCTTTTCTTCAAACAACGCCTCCAATTCATCGAGCGGCAATAATTCCAAGAGCTCATCAAGCAAACCTTTTAATCCTCCGGTGGTAGCTAAATACGGTGGTTTTGTAGGATATCGGATAAATTAACCAACGTTTCCATCTGGGAATAATATTTACTCACCAAGCTTTCCCTTGGGCTTCAATGGCTTCAGCCCCAAAAACTCTGCGACAGTGTTTAACGCATCATATGCGGGTATTCCAGCCTCTTCCAAATAGTTCAACAGATCACGAACTTCAGCCACGGCGAAAAATTGGTCCCATACGGTTGAGAATTCCTCACCCTGCAGATATGCCAACGCGGCCAGCACTTCTTTGTCAAGAATATAACGGAATGCCAGATTCTTCAAATCTTCCAATGGAAGAAGTGCGACAAAGTCATCCAGATCATCTTGCAATGATAGCTGGGTTGGTGCGCAAGTTACCGACACTACCAAACAAGCAACGAAAAGTGCTGCAACCTTCATTCTTAGTTTTGATTGAGCGGCTTTTGATTTTAAACTCTTCTATACTCTTTTCCGTATGCTCATCTGTGGCGAACATCGATAGCTTTTATACTGATTTTGTCGATCTGTTCTCAAGTAGCAAGCCTTATCAATAAAAAAATAACTACTCTCATCACTCTTTACATTATCTTATCTCGTGTTTGAACCAATACTTAAAAAGAACGCGGTAGTAACAGCTTGTATTAAGGATTTTCTTATCGGACTTCACATCATAACATTCCAATCATACAGCACAATTCCACTTTCAATAGCGCGAAACAGCCATTATCAAGATTATAATTACAATGGTTGTTTAAGTGATATAATACCTGCTTCACTAAAACTCTTATTCCGGGCACTTGAAGCCATTATTTCAATTGACGCACCCGTGGTTCCTGGGAAGTAATAGCATTTAACGCATCCATGCTTAATTTCGCTCTATCTTGAAGCGATTAGTTATTTGAATTTTCACCAACTTTGTACATTTTTAACCACACTCTGCTCAAATGATTCGTTGACAATCTATAATTTACAAGGGGATTATGCTATAATTGGAATTACCTGGAAGTAATCGATTGACTTTAAAAATTCAACAAAGTAACATTTTATACTTTTAATGTTGATCTTGATTTTAGTATCATCATTTTTCAACTATATTTCCTGTCTTAAACGACGAACCAACAAACAGCGTAGCAATTTGAGCATGAATATCACTTGGCCCATGGGTGTAAGATTGATATCGCAAATGCATGGTGTGTGAATCTTTGATCTTTCTAGCTACTTAGAGTTACAAAGGTCCTCCTCTCTCATGAGAGTTAATCGTTTCCAAACCAATGAATAGGTGAAGCTGGTCATTGCTTTCTGGATAAGCATTGAGCAGAATTTACATTGAGGGATAGCGAAATATTTACCTAGCCAGTTTTTTGTTTCTACTAATGGATTTCGAGCAAGCAGAATACTTCCTTCTATGGTCTTTCTGAAGTGTGTTCTTGACGTCTGACGGAGTTTGTTATTTGTGGGTGTTTTCTAATGCTTTTTTTAAAGTTCAAATCATCTGAATTATGCATTCATTCATTCGAAAGCATACATTGCACTGCGGTGCGTTGGCAATGAGTAAGAAATTATTCAGATGGGTTCAAATGCAACAACATTTACAGTGTTTCTGTCTCATCAGTATCTTGCTAATAAATTTACTCAAGCTGGAGCATAATCATCCATTCGTAGAAACAATCACCAACACAAAATGATTATTTTTAGTATCTTACCATCAAATTCTACAAGAATACAATTTACCCTTACAGTATATTCATAGAAAAACTAAAATGGATTTTCGTGCATTCGTTCGAAGACAGTTTTAGTTTATCTCGACTTTTACAAAGTTGTAGAAAAATGTCATTATTGTTATTCTTTCCTAACTTTGTGCCTGTCTTTGGGGGCAAATGTCATCCGCAGATTCCTAATCCGTTACTCACTCATTCCTCCGCTTCTTGCCAAATGAATGTCTGCTACATTGAAAACTCATACCTCCCAACTATGTTTTAACTGTAACAATTTCGAACGCCTCTTTCGAATAAGCACATTCTGCCATTCTGCACCATCGTTTCCATCTGCTGGTGTAGCTAACAAACCATCTTAGAAATGGTGAACGCAAATAAATGAAACTGACAGCTGCAATGATAAAGGAATATTTATGACACCAGTCAAAACTTTCTTCTATAACCTCTAATTCTACTCGTTTGCCTCAATCATTGCAAAAAAAACTATGCCTTGCATGAGTATCGGGACTGTACGTATTGACTTTTGTCGAATTGATTCACGAAGATTTCTTACAAATTATAAGTAAAATCGTTTATTATAAGTAAACGTTAAATTATAAGTAAAACGTACTTCTGGCACTATGTAACATCATGAGAAAATTATGCACTATATTTACCATTTGTTCATAGTGTTCTATTTGTTTTATCGCAAAAGAAATTGAAGTTTGCAGTAAAAATAACTTCAGCCCCTCTTTGAGTCTTTGAAACATGTTCTCGAATCAATTTCAGCAATGCAAATATTCCTTGAATTCACCGATGGGCTTCGATTCTTCTTCGGCAAAACCAAAACCGCTAGAAAATGCAATATGAAAATCAACCAAGCATCATTGTTATCACATATGCGTTCACTCAATTTAACCAGCAAATGACTCAGAATCGATTGAAATTTTATCATGCAGTTCTTCAAACATGCCTCAAAACATATTTGATATAGGAAAAATATTTTTGCCCGCATGTTTTGAAATATCTCATGGAAGAAAAGCAAATGAAAATCGTTACATTTATTTAAATCATTTTCCTTTTTGCGATCAGTACTCCAATCCCGTCATTAAAAATAGTAAAACAAAATTCTATTCAATACGAAACTTTAAGCTGATCCCATTATATAACATGGGCAGTTAAAAAGAGTTTAATTAAAATGTGGGCAGGTTAATGCTAATTGAGGTAAATTAAAAAATGTTATATTTATCGTGTACACGAGGTTGTAAAAGAGATTTAAAAAAAAATTAAAAAAGTTGTGTATGCAGCAAAATAAATGTACCGACACTAAGTATTTCCATTATCATCCCTTTGGGAATTCTGACAATCTGTCGTTTTTTTATCTTATAAAGAAAGAAGCAGTACATCTTCTTCTTTAAGTTTGCCGAATGTTTGGTGCTCGCATTTCACGCTCCGATACCATGATCTTTTTTATAACAGTTAATGGCACGCTGGATAATCCATTTTTTATGCTATTATGGTCAACAACTTGACTGGTAAATAACCATGAATAATATTATTTTACCTGTAACATTTTAAAGCTCAATTGTAAATTGTCATTAAAACAACAATAATTACTATCGAATACATGTAACATCTGACATATGTATTTTTTAAATTTTTTATTCTTGTAAGCTAGTTCTCATTGGTGAAGTAAAGTTTTTTTTCGTTAATTTCACGATTTCCATATACTTTATCACGGATATTTAACTGAAATCCTAAATTTAAGGCCCAACATATCTCAAGTATTAAGTATTGGCCAATGCTTGTTATTGTGGACAAATAAGTTGGTTGACATTGTACCATGAGGGTGATGCCAAGAAAACCCCAAAGCAATCGCCCACAGTCATGCTAGCACACTCAGTAGTAACACCAACCGTTGGTCGATGGTACCAACTGAAAAACAGGCAAGCTCCAACAAAAAGCCAAACTGAGCGGGTTTGCCCACGGAAAACACTCCAAGAAACAACAACACGTCGCTGAATTGCGATCAACAAAACTTTGTGAGTGTGACACCCTCATAAACACTTCAGCTATGGCATTATTGAAAAGGGAAGGAAACATTATTTTCCTGCTGGCGACCGCTAGCCTTTTTCTCCGATAAACAGTTAGTTTTGGAAACTCTGACGAACACACCTGCGAATGTCAACCAAATATGGGTAACATCAAGGAAAATGTTTGCCATAATTTGCTTTGTTTTATTCCGTCTGTACTGTAACGTCGCCAGAAGAAAAATACGTGTGCCAGTCGAGCTGCACAAGATGAGCCATACGCTAGAATTTATTGCAATCTGACTGCTAAGTTATTCCCGTTTGCTCTATGAATATTGCATGTACGCGGTGAGTATTGGCCGTTAAAGCATTTAAAATATTCTGATTTCCATTCATTCAATGTCGCCTGCCGTGAACGAGAAGAAAAATAAGCAGAAATTAACAAGGTGTCGTCAATTTTCAAACAAATCCATTTTCATGCAATCTCATCCACTATGCACAGCACATGGATGCATCCACAAATATGTATGCCCTATTAATATATCCTTGGGTTTGTGATAATTCTCGATAATTAGTAAATAACGTATTGTAACATTTTGTATAATTGTATATTTCGATGACAAGAGAAAATCACACCAAGGTAAAGCTCCCATTTTATAGACATAGTCCAAGATTAGTGTTATCTGAAGCATATTACTCTAAGTCCTTGCGCTCCTTCCAACACTTTGCTTTTTGAACAATTTTCACATATTTCTCACCTATTTCTTTTCCCATTTATCTTATCACACGCGAAACAGCTGATAGAGTTGGAATATTTCTATTCGTGATTTTAGCATTTTTCTATTCCACCAACGAAAATAATGTGACAAATTACTTTTTTTATGTTGCACACAATGAATCGAAAACTTCCTTCACGATTACAGCTTTCGTAGCAAATTGACGACCACAATTTATCAACCTCCTACACATTCATTTGCAAAAGTATAGCTTAACTAAAACTGCCACAGATTGACAAAATGGTAGGAACTGCTCAATTCGCGGTTCATCTTGGTTGCACAAAGACCGACACATTTATCCTTATGGTAGGGCATAGTGAATGATTGCGAGCCACACCCATGTCAAGCTCCTAGGCTATTGTTATTTCGCGTTTTATTTACGAAAAATATCGTTTTTCATTTAAAATGATTTTCCATTTGCATCGAGTAGAAAGCTGTGGACTGGGAGTTATTTTCGTAGTGGGCAATTGGTGGTTACCGTTCCTTTTGCTTCACCTTCTGTAGCATGTGTCCCAAAAACATTTCTGATACAAGGACAGCTTTCTATTTGGTATAAATATTGTCAAAATGTAGTTAATATTTGATTATTAGCTTATTAGATCTTCGCGGATTAGTAACACGAATGAGGCAATATCCTGTTAAAATGTAATACCCTGCGAGAAAAGTGAACTAACGTTGCTGAAAACAAATCAAACTCATTATACAATAACGGGAAAATGCAAATTCTGCGTGCATTATATTCTATAAAAAAACTGAGCCAATGGTCCAATTTGTTAGTCTTGCGTCTTTTTTCTGTTGAAGTTGAGAAGGAAATACGCTGTTTTCTTTGAATAATTTACTATTTTGAAAATAATTCGCTCCTGTAGCCAATGCAAGCTACACTCAACAATAAATACTAAAAATCCCAAACATAACCCAGTTCCCAAAAGTTCCCAAACAGGTACAAGATCTTCTGGCAAGACAATCATATCGTTAAATGTTTGCTCGCGCTGTTCGTAGATCCGTTTTGGAAAATGTGCCTTTTTCTCATACTGGTAGATACCAACCTCTACCATTCTACTCATCATAAGCTCATAAGCTCTAGTGGCAGGACTCATATAACTAAATACGATGAACTTATGCCTATTAAACAAAGGCGGTTGAATTATTATCAATTCTGATACACTTTTCCCACCCTGGTGGTTCAGATAGTACCCCAAATCGCAATTTGTTATCGTTACGTTTTGCTCTACAACAGAAACATACATCATATTCAGCTCCTGTATTAGCTTTCGTAATTCTGTTTGATATTCGCCTTTCATACCTTTCAAAATGAATATTGGTTGCTGTTGTGCAATAACTTCTTCTACGGTCTGAGGATTTTTCACGAATGGATCCGCCGACATAAGAGAAAGTAATATTGCTTGGTAGGTTTCTGTGAGCAGAAATATCAAAACACACACCGAACAGACAATTAATCGGTTGTCTGTCGTTAAAACGTGTTCGGAGACTCCTCCGCCAAAGAAGCATTTCAAAATTAGATTGCGATGTAAACGTTTGGGGAAAAGAACACATAACACCTTTACCACCAGAATGATAAAAACGATTACCATCCAGATGTGCCATTGAAACGGTGAAAGTAGCAATTGAATGTGCATTCGTTCATAACGGCGCGGAAAAGTAATGCAAAAGTAAGTGAAATCCTTCCAGTACACTCTTTCTACATAATCGATGCTTAATATCAATGGATTCAATAGAACATCAATCTCTCCCCTCATCATCTTACTAATCAGAATTGCTAGGTCTGTATGTCTGTAAAAGCGATACATGGCCTTTTGCTTCTTTAGTATGGTCAGAAAATTTCCAATCTCCAATCCACTTAACCCTTTCGAAATAATAATTGATTGTGTATGCATTGGTATGTGAGCCACATTGTAAATGAAATTCTCCATATTCTTAATCTCTTCGCTAAACAGAATATTTACTGCGTCACTATTATTTTTGGCGCTTATCCAATGCTTCATAAAAGCCCCGTAAACGTACACTTTGGGCTCAAGCAAATGGCTTGGGTCGACCGATAACTGTACCGCTTTTATCACTCCGATTGCTTTCAACTGTAATGCGTGTTCCTTTACAGCGCCAGCACTAAAATTGTAGAAAAGTTGGATGAATACGACGTTTTGGATGTTGTTGGAAAACACTGTCCTATGATCCCAACGACACTACGGAAGAAAGCAATCAATTAATTGAAACGAGGATGATTTTTCCGTTGCATACAATTTACCTCTGATTGTTTCAAGCACATCTGTAAGATCAATGAAGGTTTACGCAGCGTGTTAACGCGTAGCGGATCCGTCAACGATCGTAACGGCATCTTACTCACACTTTGCATAGTCACGTATTTTGCCTTTTGTTGTAACAGAAATAAAACTTCACCAAAATGATTCTTTGAATTACTAATGTACAAAATGTCGTTTATTTGCACTGATTCTTGTGACATTCTTTCGTACACACGCTGCACCAAATCAACAGCTTGTGTAGTATAATTGTGCGCCATTGCTTTGCTGGAGCAAATTAGAGTTATAACCAGCCACACATGTGTGAACGTTTTCATTCTGCAGACCTCGACGGACTGATACGTTTCCTGTTTCTTTTATATGAAAATATCAGCGCACCTGTTGAGATCCCAATGTTTCTCTGCGAGAACTAGTAGTTGTGCATCTAGATAGATTTGCAACATACTATTAATGAATACAGAGGTGCTATTAAAGACGTAAACAATTCGATTGGCACAGATATCTGATTGAACATCCATAACAAAAACATATCTATTCATTTCGAGCAACTCCTCTCTGAACTAAATTAGCCTTGAGAATAACTACAACAATTGGTTATAAGTGTGGTAATTTATTAATTTTTTTATTAGAAAACGAAACTATTAG
Organism: Anopheles aquasalis; assembly: GCF_943734665.1. Taxonomy (NCBI): domain Eukaryota; kingdom Metazoa; phylum Arthropoda; class Insecta; order Diptera; family Culicidae; genus Anopheles; species Anopheles aquasalis. Next base: position 52,506,591 of record NC_064877.1, read on the forward strand.
ATTTTGAACTATCTTCATCATGATTATGATTTCCTCACCATGATCATGATCTCCATTTGCCAGTTAATAAAAAATGTATTCATTTCTTGAGTATGTAATGTAATAAATACGTAATAAAATAATCACAGTGTTATCAATGCAACTTACGATTGATCAACATAATACATAAAAACAACATCTTATATTAACAAATAATGATGCATACCGTTAATAATAGTGTTAATAGATAGTTTCTATTGATGCGAAAAACAGATCCTGCAAACAAAAGGCGATCCTGACGAATTCCGTGATATGACCAGAAGAAATTACCAAACACTAAACAATCAGGAATACATCGGCCAAACAAACAAACCCCGAAGAAGCTCGCCCGGTAACCTAGAAAAAGGCCAGCATGCTAAACCTGAACTAAATTGAGTTTAATTTCGAAAACAAACAAATTCGTTTAATTTCGACAGAACCATGTCACTTGACAAACATAGCACGTTGCGTGTTTTCCTGTTCGATTCTAACTTTCCCGAAACGTGCAAAACGACGACACGAGCCGCCATATCACTACTGCATGAAAGCGTTTGGTTCTGTCGGTTTAGCTTTTCGTCGACAGACAGACACGTTGCATTCCGCGCACAATCCATCGTTTGTGATAGTGGCAATGAACAGCTTAGAAGACAGAGCAGTACTCAGTGCGTGAGCAAACATTCTCTTATTTATTCCGCAATTGAATCAAACGGTTTGGGAATTTGCAGTCTGTTCGGACAAACCTTTAAGATCACCACGAACAGCAATTACGGTTCTCCTGCACGGCATCTCTAAATCGATTAGTTTGCTACGACAAAACATAGGTTCACCTGTGTATGCGGTATTTTGACCCAGTAAAATATGGCTCTGGCTTGGTACGTTTTAAAAAAATTCTTACAATTCAATTTCAACTGGTTTCAGCCGAGAAACATGCAAATATTTTGTTTCGTGAAACTTTGCTATTTTTGTAGACTTGCAAGAGAATTTTCCCAAAAAATACTAGGAATTTTGTGTTTTTTTATCTTGCTATGGAACCGATTGACAATTTATAGAGAAGCTATCATGAGTTAAATTTCAAATCATTTGTTATAAGATAACTTGAAAATCGGATGATATCTGTATATGATATCTTTTCATTTCTTTTGTATTCAAATAGATCATTTTTAATGAAATAAACATGGCTTGAATTTGGAAAATATAAGAAGGAGCTTAATGTTCTCTTAAACTCTAAACATATCCTAAACATGTCTTTTCCATTCCAAAAAATCCCTTACGGTGTTTTCCCAGTGATCAATATCTACACCAAAGCTGCGTAGTACCTGCACGAACGAGCGTAATTCATGGGAACACTGAAAGAAGGTAGTAGTACATTGCGGTTAATTGCATTGATGTAGTTTATTGTTAAATCTCACCGTGTACAAATGCTGAATCTGCAAGTAGTTTAGCTGTCGTAGGTTGATCATAAACTGAAGAAAAGCCGAGCTGTTCTCCATTTTATCTTCATACAGCATTTTCAGACGTTCGGCAGGTATAATTGCAGTTAATTCCTCGATAAACCCTTTGACACCACCACGCGTCAATGCTTGAATCGGTGCGAAAATAATCAGTAGTACTTAATGTATTAAAGTTGTTACTAAACATACCTTTACCACTGTTATGCTGTTCTGCAGACTGCAGATTGGTCTGGCCTATGAAGTCGGCCAAAACATTCAAGAAATCGTAGACTGGTATATCAGCACTTGCAAGGTAATGTAGAAAATCTTGAATCGCAGGCAATTCAAAAAAGCCCTGCCACACTACCGTAAACTCATCGCCTTGTAAATAGTGCAAGAATTCTTGAAAATCTGCATCCTTAGCATAATACTGATTGGTAACTTTCAACAAGTGATCCAAAGGTAATACATCAATGAAATCCTGGAAATCTTCCAACAAGGAGTTCTCTGTTATTGGCACTCCATCTACCGTTACTAAAACCAGAAGGGTTACAGACACAAGCAGTAGCATGGCAAAGAATGTGATCAGTCGCAACTTAGCACTTGTTATGGAATGATCAGTGTTTAGCTTGGTCTTCACTTAAATATTGAAGCCACTTTGTCCCCCTTCAACAGTCCGTTAGGCAATCGCTCATCTAAGCTGTCTAATGAAGTGAAGCAATACTGAATGTCGGTCAAGGTAGGAAACGTTTCGAAACTGTGGAAACATAGCACATCCTCCGGCACGCGACACAATGCTACAATTCAACATATTTATAATGCACACACCAAATTGTTAGACATAATGAAGTGTACTGTTATTCGATTACCTTATGCATCACAAACTTATGGTATTATTTTTAAATTTAACTTTAAATCATTAGCTTAAAGTCTACATTTATGTGTAAAATGTTGTCCTTAACGCAAATTTAAGCAGATCAATGAGATAGCAGACTTATAAGGCGAACGAGGTATAATTCAACGCCGAAGATATAATTTAGTTTGTTATAGTAACCACTCCGTTATATAGACAATAAGTGAAATACTTTTTATATTCCTTTATTATTTTCATTCGTTTTTGAATTGTCAATGGCATGTTCGTACAATTTCCAACAACGAAGATCTCCCCTCTACCTTCCCCGCGATTGGATACCTCTATTCTGTAGCTTAATATCCTTCAAGGATTCGATTGAATCTTTGTATCGCAACTTGCTGTGATCTTGAAAACCCTTATTTTCAAGATTTTTCGTTTTCTCTAGGAACCATAACATTTAAAAAGCAACAGTCCAAGCAAAACTAGTTTAAATCAGCATAAATTCGATTCACGTAAACCTACAGATTTTTCACTAGAGACCATCTCTATGATAATGAGGGACTTGATTTCAATTTTCAATTCTCGCATCATTCACCAACGATGTAGAGAGCCTCAAACAGAACAACAACATTCCATTTTGCATTCCAACCGGTAACACGGTTCTATTCAACAGCAAACACATTCACAATGAGTAGACTTTTTACGAAGTATGCTTTACAGCAGACTCTGGTCTGGTCTAGCAAAGAGCCATTTATAACCATAATCAGCAGGGTGCTCTGAGATAAGAGACTACGAGGCAAGAAGCAATTTAGATCAACAGCTTCTGGTTACCTTGCTGTACACCTTAAGCCCCAAAAAGGTTAATCGTATTCTTTGATATTTCAATTTAATTTTCCATTGTCGTGTATTATCATGTAGCTGCAATCCTATAAATTCAGAAAATGTCTCGGCAACCTTTTTATTGCATCGATTTTTCGGCAATAAACTTCTCGACTCGCATCGGATGACAGGCGCGTACTGTTCTTATTTTTTTCGATTGGCACACTTATCGATGAAGAAAGATTCCTGTTATTTTTGGAACGTGCTCCTCCCTTTTAAGTTAGCAGTCCCCAAGAACGGTAAAATTGGCTTGTTTACTTAAACTTCCTCAAAGAATACCGAAGCGTGAAAACAAAACGCTTTCAGAGTCATTCCATTTCATTTTTCAATTTGCCAAGAATAACACAAGTATGCGAGACTTTATTTCTGTTTCAATAAAAAGTTTATGCAGTTTTATTTATATGTAGATAAATTCCTCTCACGTGCATTGCTTTGCTCAACTATTTAGAAGATCTGAAAGAACAAAAATGTTAAACTTATTAACAGTCCAGATTCCACGCAACAACATTAGTAAAATTCTTCCTTGGAGCATCTCCTTATTTTTAACTAATTTCTGACGATTACTTTCTTATTTTAAATAGAGGGCTTATCTCAAGCGTTGCTAATAAATTGAAGCGGTGTTCAAACGCGTTTGATATTTAAAAAAAAAACATCAGATTTTGTTTACCGTGTAAAGTAGCTAACACCGACCTCTTCTATCATCTAACAACACAATTTGTTAAACGAATCTGTTTAAGCAAGAATAACGATGTATTATTGGGTCGTTCATGGTTAGTTGCATCAGAAATCAAACGGTGCTAAAGATTAGTCTGATTATTAATTTGGCCATTAGCAGAGTTCATGTAAATACGCAATTGATGCATAACGGCTTTTACAAATTGGTTATCATACTCCATTTATAAGTAGTATTCCTTATCTACCACGAGAAACTATGCATTCGATCTAAATACATTTTCGTCAAACATTTAGGTAAGTAATTAGAAGCTCACCGATGAAACTGATCCCAAATCCCCCGGGTAACCCTTACCTGAGTCTCTAGCTAAATGCAATTACAACTGAGTCCCTTTTGTGTATGTGTATTTCCGCATGCCAGAAGCTGCCGATAACAGTGGACAGACTCTTTTGCAATGCTAGAAGCGCATAATAATTCCTCCTTTCACTACGCTTAATCCTTCTTTGTCTACCGTAATTAATTTATTATCTTTGAGTCCACCTTTATGAGTAGCGGTGGTGCAAAATCGGATTGGTGTCTGGGTCAGCCCAACAGAGACCAGTATTCAATCCCAAACGATGGAATATATGATCCTTCAAGGGGTGCATCTTGCTGCAGTGTTTCGCCAAAGACCAAATATGACTTCATCTCCGTGTGGTTTCATTTAATGGCGAACTAGAAATTGACGTTGTAATGATCCGGCTACCAAAGCAACATGGATGATGAACTACGTACTATATTCGTCCATGGTAACAGAAATTTGACAGGAGCGTAAGTTAGTGGAACAACGAAACGATGCTTTTGTCACACAAAATGATAAATGGCACGCTTCAATTTCCACCTAATCAAACATCAATCAGCCGAGAACAAATCCGCTTACCGTTCCAATAAAAACTTCAGTCAGTTAGACAGAAAACAGCACCCACAAGTCCCGTGGTTATTCGACATGCAGACATAAGTTGGAGTGAGTTTTTCATACGTTGTGGTCAATTTTCGTACATCCATTGTTATGGCACTTACTTTAAATTTGCTGGCGTACTAAATAAACCATCCATTGCGTACAAATCCATAATTTTACAAATCAATTCATGCGTTATAGAAAATGACCGAAAGAAACATAATTAAGTTGATTTCAAATCTGGACACTCAAAGATCTTTTTTCTCTCTATGATCCTTCCTAAAAGTAACTTAATTAAGCTCTTCTTACATCCTGCTTAAACAGTTTCGTGGAAGAAACAAACTACGTATCATGCCATCGTCAGGTAGATTCCTCTTTTCAGTGACGGGTGTTCTTCAATTATATTCTTACGTTCTTTCTAAGTTTGTCTTCCACTTCTTCTACCAATAAGACCGGAAAGCACTTACCATAATTAAACGAGTGTTGATTAAATGCCCGGCAACTGGAAAACAACAAACAAAAGTAACAGCTGGAGTGATCCAATCGAAAAAGGAAGTGCCCCGGGAAGAACTCTCCTTTGATCCTATATCTTCTACCTTCAAAAATCGATAGTCTTTTGAACCAATTCATTTTTTTGTGTTTTTTCTTCAGAGGTTTCTTGGAATAATAAGTCATTGAGCTTCTAGTGGATGGTGAGGTTTGGCATATCTGATGCGGCGATACCATTATCTATTAAATAAATGGCGCCATCACAAAATTCTCATTTCATCTATTCAATTATGAAAGGAAGTAGTAACCTTCCTTCTTTCTACCCATATTATCATAAATCTTATTCTACTCTACTACTAACGTTTATAATAGACATATAACAATTTCCTTCCGTCTTATTCGTAAATACTAGCACAAAGCATAACTTTAGTCCAATTGTGTATTATTATATTATTTGATTATATTATATTTACAACAATTTTTAAGTACTAAGTTGACTAAGTTAACTAAGTTGACTCAGCTACCAACATCACCATAGGACATCGTGTCACGCTAAACGACATAAACGCATCGTACAGAAACTTTATCTAAAAGCTTGACAGATAGAACAGTTTACAAGATTTTGAGCGGATGATAGGCTCGACAAGGGTGTTGGAGACAGGCCGACATGTTCCCTAATTGCGGTTCATAAGAATGTTGTCGACTTTTCGTGGAAAGCTACTTACCTCGATTTTCTTTTTAAAAGTTTCGCTTTCGAGATCCCAAGGAATTTTGATGAATCAACGACAGCAATTTAAAATTAAACTTCTAACGCATTAGCACGAAAATACTTCTAAACTTTTATCAAAAGGTGATGGATTAAAGCTACGTTATCTTTCTATCTCCACTTATTGTACAATGACGAACTTTCAATTCAAAAATTGCTTTCTTTTATGGATGCTTTTATAGATATGTTTGCCCAACATATCCCTTTTCCCCCTTTTCTACACAAATATATATTCTTCTTTTGCACAATATCTGGATCTCCAAGCTTGGGACATGCACAATGAACGAAACAGACGAAACTAAAAAGGGATGTCAACTGTGGCCAAATGCTCATAACAATAATGAGCAAATGACTTCATGTTGTACAAGCCATCCAAAGAGCTAATGTAGTGTCGATAAAAGAACTGTTTAAAGAAGATCACCAGAACAACACTGCAGCCGAGTGTTTTGTACCCTAACATTGTGGTTCTATTTCATTGCGACACATCTTGCAAGCTGACCATTACAAGAAGTTACTATCGTAGATGCCTCGGTATCCGATTTTGCAACGACGCTTAATCTATTCGAGATAAGTTTACCATTTTGCTTGTCTTGGCTAAACTTTCCGTCAGACCGAGAGAGAGAGAGACTAGCCACCCCAAAAAGACACTATCTGAAACGGACCAAGTTGAACAATAAAATTTAAGCATCAAGCTTGGTAACAACTGTGTAATCTAAATCTTAATTCACCTTCGTCCTATGAAAATGCTCTTTCAATATGACCAGTCAGCATTCATGAATGATTTTTATATTCGTTTTAAAAACCATTATTATCCCATTAACATTATCCCATTTAAAATCAAAATTTATTTATTTCTTGTAGTAGTGTGACGAATGATGGTCGCACTTGTTACAATAAAAACACCTGCTACTCTAAACACTTCAACGAAAGCCTGTGCTCCAGACCTTTAACCCATGTCCCTAGGGCTTTAAACGAAAATACGCTACTAAAAGATAATGTTAAAAAGTAAACAACAGAAATAAAAACCTGTACCGATAAGGTATAGCCACACCTCTGCAGTCTAACCGGAATTACCACTCTCAGATACGCTCGAAACAACCAACCATTTTCCGATCTGATTGGATTTCACACCGTATGCACGCGACGAGTAGTTAGATTGACGGTGAAAATTGGCGTTGAACTACACTCACTAAGAGGGCAAAAACTACACATCATCGTAATCGGTAATTGCCAATCAACTGTTCTACAGAAAACGGATGTAGGAGCATGATTGGAAATGAAGTGAATGTGCCCTGTAAACGTCCAATTGGAACGGCACGTCCGTGCTAAGCTCCATTTTTCTCTCTTTTTTTAATAACTCTCCCACAAAAATATACACGGTGCAGCTAGATAGTTGGTGTTACAGAATTTCTAACTGACGGAACGGGAGTTTTCCCAAGAGATTGTTTTATCAAAATTTACGCTATGATAAATGCACGCTATCTGTTTTATTGAGAGCAGGAAAGAAGAGTGCTGAATACTTTAAACATTCTAAGGTTCACTAATTAACGTGTCCTGTCTAACCTATAATATAATTTTAGAAAGAAAATTCCAACGAAGCTCCTGACAAGCATCGGCAGGAAACAAGCACGTCAGCAGTGGGAGATAAAATGGAAAACGACATCCTCAGAAGAAGTTTACATATTCACACTGAAACGAAGGAGTGCTGCATCGGATGTGCTTATTGAAATCATTATTAATGGTGCACATACGAACAGAAGTCGGAGTTATGATGAGTCATGACACATGACCTGCCTGGGTGGTGCGGTGTATACGTGAATCTAGCATGCGGTGTGAATTTAATAAATTATTTTATCTAGCATCCTTCACCCAGCACGACTTCAGAGATAGCAGGAACTTAATGAAAACCATGCTAACTTCAACCGATATCATGCTGCTTTTCCAGGATTTCATTCCAGTAGCTTGCACCAGTAGATTCTCCCGATTCGATGGTCTGCCCTTCGTCCCACGAGCCACAGAGGTGGGGAGTGGCTTCGATGAGGTTTGCCACGGATTATACCAACATTACTCTTTGCCAAGTTATCTACACGCAGTGTTTTGTCAGTGTCGTGCCGCCTCCAATGCAATCCGAAATCCACTCTAGCCACGGTGTCATTATGGCTATGTTTCCCGTCTCGTCTTGCCAAATCATCTGTTAAATACCATTTGACGCCGATTCTACATGAACATACATGGAACCGATGGACCATGCTTAACAGCAAACGTTTAATAAACGATCCCTGAAAATGACAAAGTCACAAACCAGAGCGCACATACAACATTTATTTGATATTTCATTCAGTATGAACTCATTCCACGCTGCAGAAACGAGTTATAATAATTATGATTAAATTCATAGTATTCTTAAAAGAGTTCAATCGTGGCTTAGTTAAACAAAAACATGAACAAGAACAAAATGAAACTGAAACCAAAGGATCGTTAGCTGTAATCGCAATGACCGCACTACTCGTTTGCATGTTTATCCATCTAAAATATCTTAACACCTAAAATCATCGGGCCCAGAGATAGCCGACGGTAGCCATAAATAACGCTTCCTTCTACCGCCTACTTCAACTCACGCCACGTGCTAAAGAATGAATCAAATAAAACGGCTCGAAAAGCTTTCCTCGTGCCATACAAAAACGATTTATCAGCGAATAAATATCAGTTATGATACTTTTGTGCCGTCGTCACCATCAGTCGCTGAAATACTTCCATGCAAACAAGGAAGGTGTTCTGGCTCCAAGGTAGATCATCACAAGGGGCACAAAAAAACACATAGCCCAATTTTCAAACCCCGGATTGTCACATGTGTGCACATTTGCACAAAATGGCATCTGCTCATAGTTCAGTAGCAGCAGTGAGAGGATATTTTTCGCGCATCTTCCACAGTGGTGTAACCGTAAATGGCTCCGGTTGTGGTGGCACCAGATACGTTGCTGTAAAGTCCTGATACCGGGCAAATTTGGTTA
>NC_064877.1:52518146-52523146 GCF_943734665.1 Anopheles aquasalis
CAGAGAGTTTACTGTACGGAAGAAGTTCTTCACAACCGATCAGCAACTGGAGAAACTTCATGATGGTCGGAGTTTTGCAGTATTCGATACCATTTTCTTCGCTTCTGCTAACGCACGCGTTCCTTGATGTTATATGCTTAGGTGTTGATCGATTCGACGATCGTTGCGTAGCCTATACTAGGCCAGAAAACACTTGTGCCGAGCACGTGGTAGCAATTGGTTTGACGAGGTAGCAGCGCTCGGTGGCGAAGTCAACTTAAAGAACCCGCCAGCATACACGTCGCCCCTGAAGGTGTTTACTTTCTTTGGTTCTAGTTTGCTCAGAACGTGTCACTAGAGCTTCCAGGAAACATGGGGGTACATATGTATAACAATAAGTTGAATATGTTACCGGATTACCAAGGCTCAACTATACATCTTTATCAATCTGGCACAATATGATCAATAACTGTTTGAGGAAATTGACTAACGCCTATACATTTTCGATTCTCACTGCTTTTTGTAAAAAAAAATTGCCAATCAAGAACAATCGATTGCTAAGAATGATTATAGAAATCATATCGAAAGCAAATCAAAATGTATCAGAGAAACACAATTCGTTCAAAGTTGTATTCCGTCTAATGCGGTCCCCGGTGCCATGTGGGGACGTGGAAGAAAATATTCTTTCATCTCCCAAAATGACCCCATATACGTAGCCAAGTTCGACAGACATATTGTAATGAAAAAATGCAATACCTTGGTAACACGAAGCGACACATGAATTCATTGTTTCGTAGAGAAGAAATGAAACACTTGTACAAACATTAAAACCGGGGCAGTGTTAGTTATCAACTGCGGACCTGCTCGATATGGTAGGGAACCCAAAACCAGGCCTGAGACCAGGTTGAAACAGATTTCGAATGAGTGATACTGTATATCCAATATCGTAATATCTTGAGTAGATACAGTAATATTTTAGAATATAATTAAGAGTAGCTGATAAAATTAAGCAAACAACCAAAACCACTAATATGAACATATGAATATGGAACATATGGAATACGGAAATTAGGAGCAAATAATAATAAAAATCGGAATTTAGCGCACTTTATGTTGGTTGTAATATATTTTTTTACGGGGCAATATTACATAACCACGTTTGAGCAGGCTGGCTTGGAAAATATGAGTTCAAACCAGCAAAGCCATGACTGTGGCGTTGCCCTGGCGACAACGGACACAACTCAAAGGTAAACAATCGATGATAAAATGTTCCATCGGTTCTTTGCAGTACAATGACTAAGGAAATAGATTTTGTGGCCGATTTAAACGATAAGTATGCAGCGTTGGAATACGAGTTAGATGAAAAGTTAAAAGCAGTGTAATTATAGTCCTGGTACATTCATTCGCGTTGATTGCATTCTAATATGAATTCCCACCGTGCTCTAGTGCCCAAGCTGAACAACAACTCCAGTCCGGTTCGTCAAAGTTGCACCGCAAGGAACACCCAGAAATCAATCATTCATTGGAGACGGCCAAACAGCGAAATTTCACCTTACTGAAGTCGTTAGAAGTTGCTAAAGCGAGGCTTCGATCTCGTGCCACATTCAGCCCGCTGGAAACGATCCTGCAAAAGGCGATTGGAAATTATGTGAAGCAATCTTCCCTTGTGCCTTCCAGCACGGTAAAAGCCTACGGTCCAACGTACGTTTAAGTAGAAACAATGGTGCGAAAAACAGAATAAAGCATTAAAAAAATCATTGAATTGTGAATATATTTGGTTCAACATTCGTGGTGTTGTCAAATGATCCTAAAACGTCTCTTTATTTCTTCGTTCACCTTTGTATGCCTCCACGTGTTCGACTATGAACCTGCACAGTGATACAGCTTCAAAGTCAACTTAGATATGAACAGGAACAAACGGCTGCTAGCTTATCTCCTTCGGTAAGGAATGTTTCCGAAACTTCATTTAATGATCATTGTGCATTGTGACCTATCCCTCATACCACCAAGCGAAATCTAACGGTTCTACAACTATTTAAGAACAAATCGCAAAACCAATTACCTATAATCTCACTTCCAAGCAATATGATTCCCTGAATTCAACAAACGGATTCGTTTCCCACTAATGTTCAGTTATATTGTTAAATAGTCCTACCAACAACCATACATGTAAGGCTCAAATTTCAAGCAGAAACTCGCTGACTTGCTTAGATATTCTGTCCGGTGTTACAAGATGTAAATGATGCGTACCGGGAATTTCATAATATACAACCTTCGATGCAGTCCGGCGAAGCACTTCCATGACCTTTTCGTACACCTCTGCACTACCAAAGTTCATACCCGGCTGTCCGCGTATGTTTAGAACCTTACATTTAATACATTCAGCGTACGCGAGCACTTGTTCCAATGAGAACATTCCCATAAGAGCTACCTTTAGACGCAGATCCCTGGCGAAATGGTATCCGTCCTTATTCAAGTGAGTTGGTGCCAAAGCCATACCTCTGCGCATCAATACTTCAACTGAATCATAGTCCACGGAACCATCATAGGCGGCCAGAACTAATTCTATCATCTCTTCGTAACCGTAGCACGGCATTTTGGACTCCGGAAGAGTTTCGTAGTGCAAAAATTTGTCGATACAATCCCCGGTACTAGCTGCCAACTTATGATGATCGCGCACCGTGGGCCCTGCGATGTCGATGCTAATAAACCGATCCACCTCATCCGGAAAACTGGCAGCGTACATAAAACTGAGTGCACCGCCCAACGAATGGCCCAGTAGAGTGATGTTTGTCCATCCGTAGTACTTAACAATCCGTCGAATCAGGCTGATACCATCCCAAAATATGAAGTAATGCATCCCCTTAGGATAGTGAGACGATTTCCCATGGCCCGGAAGATCGATTGCAAGGATAGGAATTTCCTCTGGCAAAAGAGGACACAGCCGATCGAAGGATCCGGCGTTGTCCTGCCAACCATGAAGGGCCAGGACCGGTTGCTTCGTACGAGATCCCCACCATTTACCTGTAAACGAAGAAAAAAGATAGATTTCAATTCTTCACTTCACTTCTATTAATGTTACTATTTTGTTGAAAACGATTGTTAGCATTGGGAAGTTCACGACCAACCTCTACACCGATAAATAGATCTAATAATCAAATAAATTCACTACAAAACCAATACACGACGTTCGGAAAGGAGGCCTAAATCCGAATCTAAAATCATGATGATGGCCTCTATTAAATAATCAGTGATGCAAATCATGCGGAAAAGCATTTACCTAGCTTACATGACCTGCGATTGGTTTGATTCCGAATTCAACACGACTGCGGCACACACGTTGTTAGTAACGCGTGGAGCATGCTTAACCATCGTGCGTAACCAGGTGCGGGATTAACGCGAGGTTGATAACGAAACTCTTTGCCCGTTATGCAAAGTCACGATTTCTAATCATGACCATGACCATCACCATCCAAACGATGACGTCAATTTGGTTTGCTCACCTGCAACGAAGCCCCAAGGAACGGGAATTTCGATTTCCTCCACAACGCGTTGGCTTCCACCGGAAATATCTAAAATCAAATGCAAAAAGTTAACAAATTCACAAGTCGCCAGTCTACTGCTACGAAAATACCTGAAGAAGTTGGAGCACTCATTCCGCGGCTTTCGGCTTTTTAGTTTTTGCGAAATCGAATGTTTACGCCAGGTAGGCCACACAACACGCTGCCGCTCATCAGCTGTACCCAGAAAGCCACTACCCATGCAATCTTGGATCAAACTAAAAACAGCCATCACACTTCACTGTGCCGTTAGAGTGCTGATCTGTCCCATTTTCCATTTGTTCCCCGGTGATAATTGGTTTAGTGGGCAAAAATGAAAAACAGTTGTTGCTGCTGCGATTGGTTTCGAAAGGGTCGTACAAATTTATTTCGCGAATCCTGCTACATACGAACCGATGTCGTCACAAAGTTCACGGATCTGATTGTTTGGCACAAATTCCAATGCTAAAATTGCATTTCCGATGGCGATGGTTTCTTTAACGGTTTTCCCTCGTATCCAAAGCCGCCCATTCATCCCAGCAGCCATCTCAAATTTCAGCTCTTTGGCCAGTAAACTCAGGAACGTACACTTTGGACTGAGTATCTTTCGTATCAGGTTCAGACTGCAACTTAGCAGAAATCCATCATGCAAAATTCCTAGTTTTCCTTTCTTCCCGTGTGAGTCCACACAAACGAGCTCGGGTTCTACGTCCGGGTGTGCGATCAGGAGCCGCGCGTAGACGATATCTCCGATGTTCACGTCTGGCCGGTTCTTCTTAGTAGCTCCCTCGAAGGCCACATACGACAGGGACGCTGTTTCACTGCTGCCGATGTCCACACGAAAGATGTCCCCTGCTTTTGCCATGACAACGCCGACTACTAGCTCCCCGCGTGTTGGCACGTACCGCTTCTGATGAGCATCCACCCAGAACGTGTTCGGCGGTTTCGTTTTTAGCTGCCCACACTTGCTGGCGCGCACCACGTCCTGATCCATGCGCAAACCAGGCCCCAGAATCACCTTTTTACTCGACTTTATCATCTCCATCGGCTCGATTATCACGTCACCAGCAAGAACTGTTTTTCCCGCCATTTCTTAACTGAACTCCTCCGATATTTGAACGGAAACCCGGAAAAACTCCACGGAAAGCCGGCCGCCACAGTAAACAAGCGCGCTCAACAGCTGTCAATGACAGGCGATTTCTTCTTCTTCCCGCTTCCTTCTTTTCCTCGCAACTCCTACAACAGATTTTCGTGAAATCAAACTGGCCAAATTGGGCGGCAAAAGTTCGGATGGGCCGAAAATATTACTGCGATTATTGTGAGAAAAGAATTCAAAACGATGTGAACAACGTTAAGAAACACAATGAAGGACTGCCTCATCTCAAAGCTAAAGCAGATTATTATGAGCGATTCAAAGGTACGACCGCGAAGTCAGAAAAAAGGGTAAAGGTAGGTAAAAGGAAACCCCCGAATCACAATCAA
>NC_064877.1:52533146-52553146 GCF_943734665.1 Anopheles aquasalis
TGTGTTGTGTGCGCTGGCACCATGGGAAACCGGGAAAAGGGAAGATCGAACGAAGTGACTATAAATATCATCATCATCATCATCATCATCATCGTCGCTGCCGTCGTTGTCGTTGTCGTCGTCTTCGTCGTCGTGACCTACTGATGGTGGTACTTGCGAATGCCGTACACCCCGCCTTCACCGGCAGCTGCCCTCCACCGGAACACGTATCGCTCATGTGTAATCGCGCGAACGCGAAGAAGATGGCTCCAGACACGGCTGCATACTGCCTCGGGGTCTCGAGTATCGGCACAAAAGCGGCTGCTCGAAGGAAAGTGAAACATTCATCGGTATGTTACGGCTGTCGCCACTCCACTCCTTTCAGCCACGCAGCGCGGTCCACGGTGTCTCCTTTTCCTCTTACAACGTAGCACCTGTGAAGAGCCACATGTGCATGGCATTTCCCTTTTCAACGACAAGTGTCAGGCGCGAACCGAACGAATCTACAAACTGCGCGAATGGCGTTTTGGGAACGCAAAAAATTTCTTTCAAAAAAGCACATTACCTGACGCGTTCCATCATTCCGTAACTGTGAGGTACACGCATACGCGGCTCTATTAACGAGTAAAATGTCTTCTTTTCACTTCTGGTCAACGGGTACGTGCCGGTTGTCTCTTTTTTTTGGGGTATTTCGCGTGACCTCTTTCTTGGGAACACAATCCAGTTGGACCTTTCTTCCCCAAACTGCCAGAGGAATTTTCGGCAGGTAGCCTGGGACATTGGTGCTGGTGACGTTGGGTAATTGGTGGGAAGGAAGTGAGCAACCATTCTTTCCACTTGGCCAACCCCATAGGGGTTTCTTGTCTTTTGTGAAAAACCATCAAAAACCAATCGTCTTATCGCCTTTCGTGCATTGGTTCATTCACTCGATCGTCGATCATCGATCGGCTTCATGGCTTCACGGAGTTTTCGCAACATCCGGTGTAATACGTTGGAACGATCGGAGGCACGAAAAATTATGTCGCAATAAGTCCCACCGCTTCGATTGTGCTGCTCATCAAGAGCTCAGTGCCCGCGATCCGATGCTCACGATCGCTCCAAAACGATGGATTGGGCAACCCAAGAGTGTAACAGGATTGGAACGGTCGTGATCCTCGAGGATACTTGTCCGGACAATTAAGATACAAATTCAGAGCCTGAACCGCAAGGGCCAACGGCGGGGAATTCCTTGTTTACAAGCCGAAACACCAATTTCGCCCAGATATCGTAGACAAAACGTTCGTTCAAGCGGAACGGAGCTACAGCCGGTACTGGACGGGGTTCCGTGTCTATGTTTATTCATCTTGGATGTCGTGTCATGCGGGGGCGCCGGAGTGGGCGCGCGCGATCGAGTGAAATGCTTCACGATGGAAACATATTTGTAATCATCAATTAACACGCCACCAGCGCCACGGGCCGCCGGATGGCCACGGCTACAACCGGGGAAAGATCGCCGCGTAAGCGCTGCAGCGAGCTAACGAACCTTAGCGCCATTCCATCGTGGCTGCTGCATCGTGACCAACGCCGACGCAATGTGCAAGCCAATGTGTCTGCATTTTATCTGCAAAATGATTTCACTCGATCCTCGATCCGTTGACCGTTGGTGGTTCGCAACCGTACACAAACACCTTTGGCCACTGCGCTTTATAAGCTGCGAGCCATTATCACATCATATTTTTCACGCACTTCGCGTCAATTCAATGGTCAGCGAATGATGATTTGTTGTGGATCACTTTTATGGCGAATCGTAAACGATCAGCTTACCGCCCAGGTTACGGCTGGTTACGGCCCCAAAACACATTCCATGATCAGTTTGTTTTCCACCAGAAATCGGTAAACGAAGGTAAAAGCCGTTTACTATACGATTATTGCGCATCACGCGTTGTATCACTTAACCCTCGGTTGGGCACCCGGCGTTTACCCCTTCGTTGGGCACCCGGGTACCCGGGTACCCCACTTATGTGCATTGCATTGTTATGTTCTTGTATCATCGTTTGTATCAGTTTTATTCCAAAAATAGTGTACTAGAACTAATTTAAGAGTCTTCGGAACGTATTTTTCTTTAAAAATTATAACAAAAACCAATAAAAACAATAAAAATAATTAACACAACGCTTTGATACCCCTTCGAACGGTCATTGTCTACCGCGTACGTCGTAAAGCAAGCAATAAGATCGTAAAGTGATCGAATTTTCCAGCAAATATGTTATTGAAATCATTGATTTCTTCGAATAAATCAGTTTTGAATTGTCATAAGGCACTTTTGAGTCATAAACAATTGAGTTAATTGGGCACAATTGAGCTACGAGATCAGACCAGTTGCTACATGGTGCGTTCAGAAAGTAATGAGAATTGATTTTTCTGACAAAACGGTTTAAGATAACGTGTTTAATTTTTTACGATATGGTAGAGGAAGGTTTTAGCTATCAATCGCACTTTATTTCGTTCGGCTATGACTAACTGAAAGAAAATGGGACGATTTTTCGTGAACCATGTATTTAGTTGATGTAACACCGTAGAAGGGGACATTATATGGACCATTGGTCTGGCGCGGATCACCCAGACCTTCTTCCTGGCGCGGATCATCCGGACCTACAGAAAAACATTCCGTTGGTGCCAGTAATTCATCAACTCCTCATTTCTGTTTGCGTGTTCTGTGCCAGGAAAGAGGTCCGCGATGATCCGGGCTGTACCAGTGGTCCATAGAAAGGGTACGATGCTACGATGTTACATCAACTAAAAACATGGTTCACGAAAAATCGTCCCATTTTCTTTCAGTTTGTCATAGCCGAATGAAATAAAGTGCGTTGAATAGCTAAATCCTGCCTCTATGCTGGCGTGAAAAATTCAATACCTTATCTCAAACCGTTTCGTCAGGAAATTCCAGTCTCATCATTTTCTGAACGCACCATGTATATTGGTCTCTGTGGTCTACTAAAATGCCGCCTAAACCCTTTTTGATGAAGATTAGTGTATAATTTACTCATATGTTAAGAAAATTACACTATACGAACCATTTTCAATCAGTTTGAGAAATAATATATAATTTAAATTGCACATAAAAGGTTTGAAAATATGTTGATTAATTTTCTCCTATTGCTCGTTGAAAAGCTCAAACGTAATGAAATTTTCATCAAAATCTTGTAGTTTATCTAATTAACGATTAATAAACTCGTCAACATGGATAAATGTTGATAAAAAGTGTTGTTTTGTGTTTATAAACATAGCCCATGTGCATAGCCAACGTATGGGGTACCCGGGTACCCGGGTGCCACTGGGCGGGTGTTAATTTCATCGGGCCATAATTACCTTTAAATATGAGTTATCAAAACCATTTCAACGCCAATTCGGCTTGAAATGAGTTGTTCTTTGGGGATCCGGAGTTTCGTAAAAAAATATTGACGGGAAGGCATTCATTTTTTCGTTGAAACTTGAAATGGGTACCCGGGTACCCGGGTGCCCAACCGAGGGTTAATGATTCATGATTGGGGGAACATTCCCAAAGGATCCCTGGGCCCATGTTGACTCTTCTCACAACTAATTGCTCTTCCTCTCAGTCTCTTGCTGGGGCTACGGTGGTTCATCAAACGGTTGCTGTAATATTAAATTTCGATTAAATCAATCATAATGTTCCCAGCAGTAGTCCTACGGTGGCCTCCGCCACATCAACGCCACGGTGGGAAAACCGGGAAAAGATTGCCGGGAATTCCGGTTCGGAAGCTTCGGAACTTAGCCCCGTACCCTGGGTGTAATAGAAACCGAGGGATTTGATCTCACCCTTTTCTGGTCATTCACAAACCGAGCCGACGTTTCCGGTGCTCGTCTGCTGCTAACTGCCGCGGACTCATCGGAAATCATCTCCGAAAATGGCACTGTCCGCCGAGACGAGAAGAAAGAAAGCTGTTCTCTGTGCGAACGAAGCGCGGCCACCGGGCAAGTGCGTAGACATAATTGGCCCCTCCCTTATGTAAGGCGTCGCGGGATCCATCTCACGCTGATCACGATCGTGGTCCGGCGTGGTGGCTTTTACTTTTCCTCAGCACGATCACTCGGCACGGTGGTGTGACTTTTCATCGGCAAAGAGACGACAACGACAACCAACGATGATCAGTGGTCATCTCTATTATGCCAGTACATGCGCCTGCCCACGAGCGCCCATAACATAATCTTCTTCCTCATCATCATCATCATCATCAGCAGTAGCAACAGCATGGGAAGATGATCCTCCTTCGAGTCAACACTTTCATTTACCAAACCTACTGATCGTAATGTGTTATACGCTTCGTTCTAACACAGAAAGAACAGCGACAGCATTGAAAAACAGAAACCGATAGATAATAAACATTTAATGGCGTCTTTCGCGATTAATCGATGTCCCCCACTTCAGTAGAAACAATATTTTTCCCTCCATTTAATGACGCTTTCGCGACTTTCTTCGCGACCATCCAATTAATTCCCGTCAGCGAAGGCTGGCGCATCCATGATATTCTGCAAAGCCAGCAGCGTGCTTACCGATTTCCGCAAGCGTCTGGTTTCTGGTTCCAGTCTGGCGCGCTCTCTCGTTGCTGCATGGCTCCTGCTGCCGGTGGTGATCGTGGTTATCAATTGATATCCACCTGGAGGCTGCATTGTTTCAAGGCGTCACGCGGTACCCATTCGAAAACCGATGAAGCTCATCTTCCCTTCCCCACCGGACGCGATGCCGATGACGGGTTGGTTGGTGCAGCGAAGCAACAACACAAAAAAAAATCCAGAGACAAGACAAACGAAGATACGACTGCGCATCCCGCATGCATCTTGGGGAAAGCATTGGCAAAGTGAAACCCAAACCCAGACCAAATCAACCGAACCAACACAGTACGGTGCATGTAGCGGCCGATCAGGAATTTCGCATTCGCATGTTGCCCATCTGTCTGTCTGTCTGGTGGGGAAGGGGAGGGATGGTTTTGCATTTTCAATAGATTTCACCAAAGATCCTCCACTCTCGAGATGGGACCGGCCTAAAGCAGGCTTCGTATCGCGATTTGCCGCTGAGTCCTTGTGCGCATGCAACGATCGGCTGCACGATTCACGATGAAAGTCGCTTCGTTCTTGGGTCCGCGGCCACGGTGCTGGCGTGCCAGGCAGGTGAATACATTATTTGAGGAAAATCCGTCTCCAACCTAAGCCTAAGCAGAGGGCCTACAACATGGAACGGTACTCATCTTTCGATAACACCATCTGGGATGCGCTTGAACGGCGAGCAATAGCGTGAATGCGGTGGTCTATGCAGCTTGGATGGAAAGTTATCTCTTTCTGCTACTAGAAGGGACATTGAGCACCATCTCTGCGTTTGCGATCGAGGCTCTTTGCTGCTGCTGCTGCTGCTGCTGCCGCTGGTGGTGGCATTAACTCGCGGCCTAGCGTGGCCCCCATTGGGTGAGGAATTCGCGTGTGTCCATGGTCGGTTACTCTCACGAAGTAAATTGCGGACGAGATGAAGATGTAATTGCCGCTTTTACCGCGAAGAAGCAAAGTCTCGAAAGGCTCAGCATCTCCGTCGAGGGAGAAGCAAACAAATTTCGTCCGCCCAAGTCCGCGAACGTCCTTCGCGAAATGAGCATCGCAACATAGAAAACATAAACCACGACACACGTAACCTACGCCCAACGACGATGACCGATCGGGTCGGGATAAGACCGTACGGGGTCGATGATGTTGGCCAAATCAATTTGTTCCAATCATTAGACCCGGGGCATTTCTCAACGATGGTCACCTTTCGGGTCGGTTATGGTAACGGAGTGAGTGCAATTAACTGGAGCTGGCTGGATGCTGGTTGAACATCCGTAATTGCCCTCGTTCGTTGTAAGGTCAAAGGTATATCCTTCGCCAGAGACCAGGGAAACCGAGAGAAAGAGAAAAAGAGAGAGAGAGTGGTAGCAGGACAAGAGGCGAATGTGAAATTTCATAATGTGCCCCACACCGAACGACGATTACAGGATTGCATCAACCATTCCTTAACGGTGATCTTCTCGGCGACGGATAGATGTTCCATCCGTTTTGAATTAATTTTATGAAAACTTCTACCATTCCACTGCCGTCAGTATTCGTCAGCGAATTCGACTGAGAAGGAGCTCAATGATCAAAACGGAAAATGTATTTGCGTTGCATTCCAAACCTCACAGGCAACGGACCCCTTCCACTGGCCACCGGTAATGATAAGAGTTATGCTGCAGCCGCCTTTCTCTTGGACACCGCAATACACACTTCGCCGCACGTTCGAAGACACGGCTTCTCACTTCTGATGCGCTCTCCTCTGCACGAGATCACCTGCGGTTTGCCAAGTAAAGCAAACAACGAACGAGCGAATTGAAAAATCACGAAAAGAAAATCCTCCTCCCGCCCGAGATGCTCGTAACGCATGATTTCCACGCATGTAACCGCCCGTTCGGTGCATGTGGGGTTTAAATTCGCGTTGTTCCTTCGCACTCCTCCTCCTTTTTCGATCTCCTCAATCCCGCGGCCCATTGTTGAAGCACACCGATTTGTTTTTTTGCGCACCAACTCTCCGTATAGCTCAAGATGATGCTCAAGGGTTGGACGGCGAGTGCGAAGAAAAGGGAGCGAAAGATGGAAACGAGGAAAATGATTATGTTCGCCGGTGCGAGCCGATCGCCGATGCGAGTGAGGCTAGACTTTAGCTCGAATGCTATTCAGACCGTTGCAAAATGCAATTGCAATGGTAGCAGCGGGTTCTGTGTTGTGAGCGAGCACTGGCCGCTTCTTCAGGGGCTGTTCAGAGGCACACCAGACGCTGCGGTGGGCGTTGCTGAAGTGGGATGGTAATTAGAAAACGATTGAAAAGCTCCACCGAGGAGGAATTTTCACTCACATACCACACCACACTGGGGCTGCGCCTGGGCCACACGCATAATCAATCTGTCGGTGGGTACGAGATTTAAACGAGAAACGTGTGGTGTGCACTCTTTGCTGTACTGTAAGATGATCAGAACCGCCAGGGGCCATAAACAAGCCCAAAAGGAGCAATGGCGAGGCATTTTATCTTCGTCATTTCCGCTCTCTGGGAGGGAATTATATAATGCGACGTTTAATTAAGAGAAGAGACACTGAAATTGTGAATCTCTAGCTCGGGAACCTCATAAAACTGGGCCCAGGATTTTGAGTGAAATGCCCAGTAGCGTATGCTCGCTCACTAACGAAGTTACGACTCAAACAGAGGTTGTTAAAAGATGAAATAGCTTACGATCGTGGATCGGCTTCTTACTTCTCCAGTCGCTAATCGTGAGTAGCACTATGTTTAGATCAACTGATATCACAATTCCAGCGAAGCTGCTCCCTGTCCCCTTTCGGTACACGAAACTGAAGACGGGACAAAAAAAAACAAATGTGTAAATTTGGTTTTTTTCGTTTGGTTTTACTCTCTCACCCTCGCGAAAGCGCGATCCACGCGATCACTTCCAACGATTGACCATATAATTGGCAACCGAGTCGAGAAAGGGAAAGTGAGGTGTTTTGAGCTTCTTTTTCTTTGCTGTTGTTTGCGAAGAGAATACCAGGGGCAGCTGATGGTGATCGATCCGTTGGCGTTCGCTGCTGGTCACCGATGCTCTGGCAACAGAGCAACAACAGAAGCGCACCGAAGGTCATCCTCGAAATTAACCATCGAAACGCGCCAGATGCTGCACACTGTACTCCCCAAGGGGTGGTGGGATGGGAGGGGAGGCGGGGGGGGGGGCGCAAAGTGCTAATACCTTTAATGATGAAATCGCGTTGTGCTTTTGGGTGGTTCGTCGTAATATTTTGATGATTCTTCATTCGTACCGTTTTCACTTTTTTGTTCCCCTATCCTCGAAAAACCGAATCCGATCGTATTACATTCCTCCTCCAGTGCCTTAAAAAGGAGTGGGAACCGTGGATAAATTAATTTTAATTTTACTATCAATTTGAAGCCCACACCGCACCGCGTCCAATTAGTTTTACATAATTCTGCCGCACAGAGCGATCGCCACTGGCGCTGCATCACCGTTCGTTGAAGGTGAAGAAATCAAGTATTTGAAGCTATTTTTCATAGCATTTCTCCAGTGCCGCCTGCAAGATGGCCACCAACATCCGGGGGCCCCGCAGACATAATTGACATTGGTGCGATGCAAGGTTGACGATAATTTTGTCATTACCTCCAGCACCGCCAAAGGATGGTGAGGATCGAGGGGTGATGATGATGGCAAACGGCGTTGCATGCTGCCGGCTCATTTCCATCTTGACTCGATCGGCCTAGCCAGAGAGCTCGCTCGGTCTCGCTGCTCGTCGGGTGATGATCATTTGTTAGTGTCGAGCTTAGAGTGTACTATTCGGTGGTCTGGTCGCGCGCTTCCAGCTATGGCCTATTTCCGGTTTTACGGATGAACGGCTTCCTGGCCATCTTGCACATTAGCTCCATCCATCTTGCGGCCACGCGAGAAAGCGTTTCGGTTCCACGCCGACCAGGAGACCGCCGCCACCAGTGGACCGAGATTACGTTCTACTCTCTCCTCATCCATCGTCGACCGGTGAGTGTGATTGATTGAGCTGATCAAACACAACGATGCATCACTGCTTCATCAGGTACCCGGGAGTACACTCTTCTGCTGCTCTTCTGGTCCTCATGATCACGCTCATGATCACTTTCGACTTCCGCTCGGACCGAATCTTAACATGCGGATGCCACCGATCGGCTAATACACTACGTTTCGCACTCGATCGCGAGAAATTTCCGGGAGTCCAAATGTCCCACGAAACAAGAAATCCCACAAAACCGGACCGGCCGGCTTCGGTTGTACCTTGCAAGGCCGAACACAGTTCGAGACATCCTGGCGAAGAAGAATCCTCTTCAAGACGGAAAGGATTTGGCACCATAAGAAAGTGGTTGTGCTATTTTGTTAGTCAAAATGTTGTGCGCCAAAAGGCCACGCCAGGGCGCACTTTCTCATCTCAATCTGGAACATTCGTTAGTTTTTCTTCATATTTTTTGTTTTGTTTTCGGGGCGAAAAGAGGGAAAGCGGTGCCTTATGATGGTTGCGGTGAAACTAGCGACTAGAAGTCATTTGTACGATAATTCGCACATGAATATTCAATCTGGTTCGATTTGGTGCATAAATTATTGATGAACTTCAGCCACGTTGCCTGCCATGAAACTTGATTTGCTGGCAAATCTTCTACGGTTTGCTCGCCATCTCTAAATGCGTTCCTCCTCGAGCTGCAGTTGCAGTGCCCATATTTGACCGACTTGCTGGCCTATAATTAATTAATGGCCATCGCAGGGCAGCGAATCATAACTAGGACCACATACGATGCCATAATCTAGTCGCATATTGGACGCGCCTACAAAGTGCGAGAAGAAATGAGGGAAATCGAGACCATCGCTCTGCCGTGAACAATGTCCCAACGTCCCAACAATCGTCTACTCAACGATAAGCTTGAACGCAATTGACAACTGCGAGATGTTGCGTTATCGTTTTTGGCACTCACCATGGAGGGCATTCCCAATGTTCCGCAATTGCTGCAGCTGGACAAAACCTCCCAACAACTGCAACAATTGTCGTGGGGTTACGTTTCTCAAAGATTAGCAGCACCGGGGTGGTTCGCTTGCAGAATCAGCCACTATCAACGGCAGGTTAGCGGAGAGATTTAGTGTCGGAATGCTTTCGGTTACATCAGGGCCCGGTTACCCGGTTGACAAACATATGCTGCTCGGTGGCGTACATGGTGTGATTTGTGTGTAAAGTGCGGGTCCCAAGTGACTTATTAACCTACAAAACGGAATGACCACTGGTTCGCAGGGGTCCGCAAGAGAATTAGGGCCACCGTGAGGTCCCTTGTCCCTTCACACAATACTCATTCTAATCGCTGTTGACCCCTAATTACGGGCGGCCGGCAAGATCCTCTCAAACGGTAACTTAGTGCGTCCAAAGTGTTGACAAACTTACCGGGTATGTCCACGGACCACAAGACCCACGGCGAGCACAGACTTAACGAAGTGTGAACGCTATTTTGTAAACGGATTTGTAACCGCTGTTGCCCAACATGAACTGACCGACCCCTGTTGTTTTAAAGGCGATCGTTAAATTATTAATGCTCTTCTGAGGCGGAAACATGCCATAGTTCCCATAGTACGGGTCCACTCTGGCGCACACTCTCAAGGTCAGGTCACGGGGGCCAATCGCTGATCCGGCACATTGCAATATCGACATCGAAGAGTGTTGCAAAGCACTTAAAGTGAACAAATGGCTTCATGGTGAAATGTGATCGAGCGCCAAAGGCTTAAGGGATCAAAGCTTATCCGGTGTTCGTCTCTGTGTGGGTATTATCCAGTTTCACGCACGGATAACTGCAAGATGATCGCTGAACGGGCCGCTCGGATACGCTTCAATCGATCAACCGATCGAAATCAGGGCCGACACGCCGTCGATCGTCCACAACCCACAGAGAAACAGGTTGCTGACCACACTGGACTCAGTCCGTTGCGGATTGGGACAAGGGAACAACAAACACAACAAAAAAACATTCCTAGCATATTTGCGGCACTGCCGGTGCTGTGTGGCTTTTCACTTTCTTCACATTTCTCCGACAAAGTCTCGGGACGTCTGAAGGTCTTCCGCTTTGTGTGTCCGCGCTCTGCTGCTGCTGCTCGAGCGCAAAATTTATGTCGATTGCTTCGAGATTCGCCCCGATGCGATGCCCGGTGGGGATTTCTGAAGTTCGTCCAGCCGGGAGGCCAGTCTTATCTGGGACGATGTGTGTCACTGCTACTAGAAAGTTCGATGAACCGTCGCGCGTCGCTCAGTCGTAGGATCACACGAGTGAAGCATAAACACCGCGAAGCTTCAAAACGGCCCCGAGAATGAGCATCCTCTGGTCGGTGCAGGCGTGCTGACGCTGTTGGCTAAATATGGAAATGAAGGCGCGCGACCACCACCGGTGAGTGATCCGGTCAGTGGTTAACTTTGCATCTGATCCGCCGTATCGCGCGCCTTGGAATTCCGGTGTCGGTGCAATTTACGAACTTTCTCGAAATCAAGCGCCTTTTTCCGGATTTTTGACTCCTTACCACCGGTGGTCGAATCCGCAATCGAATCTGTCTTACGACAAAATTGTTTGTCGTGAAGTAGATTCTTAAATTTTATGAAATGTGAATAAAGGTATTGACTTCATAAGGACCTTAGGGGTTATGCGACTTTCCTCTTCAGTTAATTTGAATCAAAAAAAGGTTCATTTTGGAAGATTTCCTGTGAAGAATCTGTTCAACTCGGTGTTTTTTTTTCACATTAATGCCATTTAAATCTACAATTTTTGAAGAATATTTGGCTGTATTATGGGAAAGTTTGTTAAAAAAAATCCTTGGCATCAAATTTAGAAATGTCTCTTAATTATAGTTTCTCTGAGCGGTTTCTAGAAAAAACCACAAATTTATTCCTTTGCCATGTGTTAGTTGTCACTTGTAGCTTGCACTAGAAACTTGTAGCAAGTATGATAGGGTAACATTAAAAGACAGTTTGTTTCAAAATTTATTGGGAAAATTCTTTTCTGGAGATGATTCGCTCAAAGAAGACCAAACCGTTCAATGCGCCAGAGTGAAGGATAAGGTAGCTTTTGAGTCGCTTTTTAGGAACCAAAACATTAATTCAAATGTATGATGTCATAAACTGCTCATCAACAAGAAATGGTCAGAATTTTTAAATCGCAAAGATATCATATTCCATCAGGATATCGCTAGACCGCATACATCGTTGTGTCCTCGCCAATAATTGAAAGAACCAGACTGAAAACTATTAATGTACTCAACATACAGGGTGTACCATAAAAAAATGAGAATGCTTTCATTGCTCTGTTTTGAGTATTTTTTCAACACCAATATGGCATTATGGGGTATCGTTGTGTTCGTGTGAGTCTTATCTATCAAATGATAATAAGTACCCGTGCAAAAGATGTCTGTCCGGAAAAATGTATTCAAAGGCGACAGTGTCGAGTTTGCTTCGCGCCCAAGAGAAATCTCATAGATATAACAACGGTCCTCAGATGTAATCTTGGCATTGTTTACAGGATTAAACGTTCTATTCATGAAGGGCCAAGGCCTAGGAAACACGTTAGTGATCGGCAACGATCTGAGCGCACTGAAAAAGTGGTAGGATCCGTCAGAGCAAAAGTTAGCGAAATCCAGTGCAATCCATATGAAAGCTTGCATAAGAGACGAATATCTCAAGATCCTGCCTGCATCGGTTGGCCAAATATGACCTAAAAGCAATCTCTAGAGCTAGGGTGAAGCGTAATTTAATAGTTGAAAGGATAAAACATCTTTAGACAGGATAAAACATAGTTTGAAAATAGCACCAGTTTTCATAAAATCCAATACTAAAATGAATATTGATGTTTAGATCACTTTTTTGAAGGAACACGTTTTAGCATGGATTAAAGCAAACTTCAAAACACCAGAAAATGTTGAGTTTCAGCAAGATGGAGGCCCCTGCGATACGTCTTAACGGTCTGAAACATGGTTGAAGGAAAACATGAATTTTTGGTCGAATGATTTATGCCCTCCAAGCGGTCCTGAATTAAATCGGTTGGGCTATTCAATATGGGCGTTTGTTCGACCTAAGACCTGTGAACCATAACACCATACACGGTTGGTTCGCTGAAATCGTTTATCATCAAAGCCTGGTCTTCTAAGTTGGACACCTATTTTACCGAAGGTGTTCTCGAATTCGTAGCCGCTTGGTGAAATTAATTGAGAAAACAGGCCGACAAACCCACTCATTTTGTTTGTTTTTGATAAACAAAGAAATATAGAGCGAATGAAATACTTTGAAACAGTAGAAAATATAAAAAAATGGCTTTAAACTTCAATAAAAGATTTTCTCATTTTTTTATGGTACACCCTGTATAGCCTACGCCTTTCACTATCAGACTGCCATTTATTTCGATTTTTGCGGAACTCCTTGTATGGTAAAACATCTGAGAAAGATGGCACTATTGAATCGAACATCGTCCAGGTTTTGAAAATGAAATCCAGAAGAGCTACCACCAGCTGCTCGAAAGATTTGAAAAGATCATAGAACAAAATGTATATAGATCACTGATTTATGTTCATTCTAAGTATTTCAAAAACAGTATTAACTTTTGATTACAACAGACTCAATTACTTATGAAACAACCTAAAAGAAGAACCGCGGATGTTCTCTTCTTTATCACCGGGCGTATAAGCGCATCATTTGGTAGCAAAGCAAAGCAGAATACAAAATGACTTAAATCACTTCCACAGCGCAAAAAGAGGTTGCCCAATGGCTCTAAACATAATGCTGACTGCCGGCGCAGTGCAGCCGGTCGGCAATGGCAATGTTATCGTGCCCTGCGCCTGCAGGAAGTCACACCTCTTCCCAGCAACAATGCAATCGCTAATAATATGCTTCAATTCGTGAAAGTGAACACACCATCTCCGGATGTGATAACTTTCTTCTCCGCCAAAGGCAGAACGAGCACCCAAACTGCACGCCCACAGCCCGGGTGCATCAGGGGGAAGGCCCGTGGCACCGAAGATCGTGGTGCGACGGGTGCACTAATTATTAGCAATGTGTGATCCACGATAAAGTCGAGAAGCATGATGCATTTTTGCGAGAGATAAAGACAAGAAAAAAGAGCTACTACAATGCCGCCGGTCTTGCCGTGCTTCTGCGTTGGTATCAGTTCTTAAATCTGGATTCGTCCGCTTCTTCTTCAGCAGCCTGATGGGGATGATGGAGTGCCTAGTGGGTCTCTAGTGAAGGAGACTGTGACTCCCTCACTCGAAGGTGTCCACGGGGCTGACAGCGTCGTAACGGGCGGCAAAGTCGCGTAACTGCAAAATTCCCGCCCGGCGGCCGTTGGGCTTGAATCATAAAACAAATCCAAAGATAGAGAGAGAGAGAGAGAGAGAGGGTCCCAAGATAATTCTCTCACAATCGTAATAATTGGTGTTACCCGCCCTCCCAGCATTCCGACCCTTTTCGCCTACCGTCGGTTACCTTTGCACGTTACGCGATCGCTCGACGGTGTGCGATGGTCGTGGGAGTCTTCCCGAATTTCCACCCCACCCCGGGTGGCATGTACGCCACGCAGTTCCGGGGGGCTCCCGGTGAGGCTCCAAATCATGGTGTGATCCGCTGGTGCCACCTCCGGTCTCCGCCTTCTCTTCTCAATCTCTTCTTAATGCACCGCCACAACAGGCCCGTCATCGGATACGGCTTTTTACTCTAATGTTAATTCAATGTGACCCCCCTGGTCGCTCTGGTGGTGGTCGGAGTAGAGCAGCGGTGCCCTCGTAACCACCTTGTTACATTCGAACAAATATTATGCCGAGACTGCCTGCGGCTGCGACTCATCTTCCCCATTGGGGCGGGAATAATGTTCACAGCGAAAGTTCATCATTAAAACTGGTACTTTCGGACCTGAGCGACCGACCAATTTGGTTAGGCTGCCATGCCTACGGAAGCAACCTCTCCCTCCCGTGCGATCAGACAGACGATCACCGTTGGCGATCGTTTGGAGATCGGTCGTTGAGTTGGACACTTGATTTCATTTAGCCCATTTAGCCTCACTATCGCAGCCAGTCGCTCAGAAGCAAGAAAACTTAAGACAAATGCTGCTGATGAAGCAATAGCGCGTCATAATGAGCATTAAGACTGCTGCCTTGCTTGGTGCGTTTAAGCTGTTCGTGGCCATCGATCTCAACCAAAATGCCCAAACATTAGTGCGGAATTCTGCATACAGACCACTCAAAAACCCTTGTGCTCGTTGTGGTGCTACAGTTGCGTCATTTGAACAGTGAATGTGTCAATTCACTGCTTGCAAGCTGGCTACGGCCGTCCCCTTAGAGCCCCAACATGGCTGCGCTGGCCATTAGCTTCCATTTCCCCCCCCCCCCCCCGCTCCTTCCTAAAATGAACATCTGGCACCTCGCTACATCGAAAGCACACTTTCACACTGAATCAACATTTGTGTAGCCATTTAGCGGCCAAGCGCCCCATTGGCCACGTGAGGCGCATTTGTCGGCTCAGACTAGGCCTCGTTTCCATTGGTGGATTGCTGGTCATAGTATCTGCAACCCACGTTTGCGGGTGCGTTTTCCCACGACACCGAGCACTGCTGGCGGACTATCGAGAACGATCGATTAAAGCACTTTTTGGCGATTTTGCGATCACGCGACACGACGCGATTCGTTTTGGAATGTGACAAATGGCTCTTTACGCGCCGAGATAATAGCCAAACGGACACGGAAATAATGAGCATCTGAGGGTGGACCATAGAGATGAAGAGACAGACAGTCAGACTCCGCATACGAACCTCGGCTAACGGTGGTCACTTTCCGTAGAAAGCGCCACTGGCCACTGGACATATTAACAAACGTGACAAAGCGATAAAAGCGCTTTCCGGTGAAACACGGATTCCGGAACGCTGTCCTCACACAGCGCACCAGGCCGGTACCGGGCAGGGCAGGGTCTGGTCTGGAAGGTATGTAATTTTCGCGAGTTTGATTACCGCGGGGAGGGGGGGGGGGGGTGGGGGGTCGACCGCTGCGTTACGGCGTTAACGGACTTTCGAATGTTTGTTTTTTGTGTTGTCACCATTGTAATCCTCGTGTGTTCGGTAGCTCCGTACCCTTTATTCCAGTGCCAGTGAGCGTGAGCAGCAGCAGCAGCACGGAAGTGATAGTTGAAGTGGCGTTTTAGAGGCGCCGAAGCACGCTACACCCTCCCCCTGTGCTCCCGCCCGTAAATAACGAATTATTGATTGTGATTTGTGACGAATGCTCCCCATATTTTCCTTCGCCGAATTGAGGTGGCCGCATTTCCGTCGCTCACAGAATAATGGTCATTAGCCAAATTTCGATGGACTGGCCACACCACACCACGCCACGCCACTGATCATGCCTGAACCACTCGAGGCTTGTCACTCGCGAGACAGTCTTGGAAGTTTACGATCACTCAAACGATAAATTGCTAATGAATGTTCCGTGTGAAATGGTGGTAGGTGAGTTCCGGGGGGCCTTTTGAAAAAAAATCCCAGCAAAGAGATTTCGGTTTCCTCTCTCCCAACGGCGCATGGCGCTTTAAAAGGATTAGCATGTTGGCCACAGACACGCAGGCGCCAGATGGTAAAAAAAATCCTTTCTGTTAGTACATCCGCACACCGGTGAATAAAAGCCAAAAGCGAGCATATTTATGTCCGCAAGATATTGCTCCCTAAATTACATCACGAGTTAGCCACAAACTTTCACTTCGTAAAGGCAGATGATCCTATAACGGGTCCTCACCCGTACAAAGAAGGTTTTGTATAATGGCTATCATGCCGCCGATTGCTCACCAAATCAGCAAACAAAATGATCCTGCCTTACGCAATGGTTTACAGCAGGAAAGGCCAGAAAAATGCTGCTATCTTATGCAGATACACATCTTCACGTACGCACGCGACACCCTTATTTGGCGTCGCTTGTCGTGCCAAGCCAAACTCTTCCTCCGCGACTCGATTCCAAAAGTGTATTACGTGGTCCAGATTGCTTTCAAGTGAATCTTGGACCAGAAGAAGCCATCAATGTAAGCAGCATCTTCTGCACACGCCACGGCTGAACTGGCACTAGCGTCGGCGTTTTGATTGTCTCAGGAGTGGACATTGTTGACGAACAGACCCGTTTAACCGTGGTCTAGTCGTGCACTTTCGTCAGTTTGTGCTGTAAATAGGCTCTTTCGCTGAGGGCAAGGCGCTGTGTAAGGCGTTAAAAGGCGCTGATTTGTTCCAAACATTCACCACTCCGATGGTATGGGCAGTGCATTGGCTTAAGGCCACTTCCGCTCATAGTTGAGATGTTAAGGGCATTGAGGCTAGAAAGTTTCTCCAGCAAATGGGTATCATTAGACTCGCGAGGAGGAGTGTCGCACGCAGCACACAGCACCGGGAGCACCGTTAGCACCGAGAAAAGAGGGCGAATGGTGGTGGTGGAAGGTATTATTTTGGCAATGATCCCACTAACTCCCCCGGCCACACCGAGCACATTCTATCTTTCAAGGGGAAAGACGGTAATCATCAGACGGAGTAGCAAATCTTTTCCCTTTCCTCCAACACTATTTCGAAATGTTGTGAATAGTAAGGCACCTCAAACACTATTCTTCTGTGTTCTGTTTACTCAACACGTTGACGTCGATTGGAAGAAGCATAGCACTTGATCGATGAGCCGATGGTGTATAGTAGTTCCAATTACGTCGACAACGCACCGTACATACACTTCGATGGCACTTTTGGGCACATTCCAAACCGACCACCACTCGACAGCCTCATCTTGAATCCGACCAAAAAACACTTACGATCGTTTGTTTGT
Source organism: Anopheles aquasalis (assembly GCF_943734665.1). Classification (NCBI taxonomy): domain Eukaryota; kingdom Metazoa; phylum Arthropoda; class Insecta; order Diptera; family Culicidae; genus Anopheles; species Anopheles aquasalis. The sequence continues at coordinate 52,550,543 of NC_064877.1, forward strand.
CAATTTTTCTTTCGTCTTCTCCCTTTTCTCTTTCGCTTTCTTTTCATATGTTTCTTCCCTAGATCCCCAAATCGTTCGCGGTAAGTTGTGCACCAGCACACGTGTGCTTGAATCTCGTCCTCCCAAATGGCTGGCTCCCAATGTGGCGGACAATGAGCAAAGGAGTTCTGTACCCCATTTGCAGTGGCTTGGAAAACACCCTCGTTCCTCGATCGAAGACGCTGCTCCAATGGAGGACGCTGTACAAGTTGTTTTCCTTCATCTTCGTGGCTAGAGCGTTTCCGTCATTAGGCGCAATTCAGCGCAATAATCAATCAATCAATCAATCATAAGTATTATATCATCCTTTCCGATTTAGCGCCCTCTTTCTCTCCATCTTCAACTCTTTCTTCGCCTCTCTGTTTTTGGATGGAGTTTTCGATAAATTAAGCTTCTCTAACCAATTGCGATCACTTCGCGATGATCGCGACTCGACATTCGAAATTCATCTCTTTGCTTTAACTTTGAGTAGCGCTAAATTGAAATTCAATTCAAGCACCTTTCTAAAGGCAAGCAAACACTATACTGCTGCTGCCGATGCTCGAAACACTTCCGATGAGTGGTTAGCATTTTGGATGAATTTCGGTTGCATAATGCGGACGATACGCGAAAACGGATCCCCACCTTGCGATGCCCTAGTGGGCGATACTACCATCACCACTCATCGTTGCCACAGGGGACCACGCTGCTTGGCACAAAAAAATACGCAAAGGAGGGGGTGGGGGGACGAGAGAGAGAGAGATGGTCTATGGTCTGTTCGATAGCCATAGCCACGATAATACAGACTACAGGCCATCCGGCAATTACGGGCGCCACCGCGTTGAACCGGGACGTGTCAAATGCAATTTACCTCAAGCTGTGAGTTTTGCCACGCGATCGATCGCCCGGCGGCACTGGCAGGCGTCGTAGAAGACGATGGTGTAGAAATTATGCAATCCATGCTGGGCGAAAGTAGTAGATCATCACCTGGCCCTCGCCAGCAAAAGCGTTCCTCATCATCGACGCTTTGTTAGACGGGAGCTCAAGTTTCATTCACCAGCGCTTCTTGCTGTTCCAACATAACCGTTGGTTAACCGTATATTTACACAAACAATAAGCGTCAGCTAATCAACAAACCAATGATTGATGCGATTTGATTGAATTTCATCTGCGATTGTCATTCACAAAACAAAGAGGAACACGGTGCGAGGGAGAGAACGATCTTTGAGGTGTACAGAATTGTACCACTGCACTTCCTGGTAATTAGGTACGGCATTGAACGGCCAGAACCGATGCAATTGTAGGTCTTTTCGCCACATTAGCCTGAGAGCAAGCAGTAATTGGTCAAACACACATTTCATTCTTCATTGATCCTTGAACATGCGCTACTTCCGTGTACGATCTTCTTCATCGGCACCAAACTCGATGCCTTCGGGCCCTGGTTGACCTGTTTTCGCCGGGTATTCGTGAACCGTATGCGCTAAAATCCGATTCAAGACAATACCACTAGAAAATGTTATTCTCTCCAACAAACACAAACCATCCACTAGCCGTATTGAATTCTTCATTTGCTAAGATTTATCAGAAGAATCCAATGAATCTGGAATATGCTTGTAATAATAGAATTCAGATACTATTCTAGGACCACTTGCTCAATAACGAGATGGAAAGTACAATTGCGATCAATCCAATTCTTCCACGTCACGCACTTGCATTAACCAGCATTATTATTATCGATCAGTCCGGAAATGGTTGGCATCTTGGGTATGTTGAAAAGATCCAAAACCGTCCATCAAGGTGAAAGACAAAGCCATACCATTCATCGAGATGAAGAGCCTGAAACTCGGCCGCCGCCGTGAACGTGTTTTTTTTTGGGAGAGAGCGAGAAACGGAGATTCGTCAAAATGATGTCCAGCCAAACAAAATATCTTAGCATCCACACATACATCCGGTCACTCCGGTCCGGTCCGGAGTAATGCGAAGAGAAGGTGCGAAAGGCGATTTCGGAATTCGGAGGAAGAAGTGAAAGTCTCCGTGGAGCGGACCACGCGGACCACGCTGGGGCCGCAAGGAATGCCATCCAATCGCGGAATGTACATGGAATGGTCCGGAGCCGTTTCGGGTGATGCAATGGCGAAAACCGAAGCGTGGAGAATAGATGATTATTTGAAATGAAATGGCACAATATGCGCAGCCATTCGAATTTTCTAGTAACCACAAATCAATCAATCGACAACGGTTACTTCCTCTCTACGTGTACCGTAGTGTGAACATTACTCCTTACTAAAAACCCGATGCACTCCATTGTTGTGAGCACTAATCATGAAGCGATCCATATGTTGGCTCTCTGTCGGTTTATCTAACTCAATTGTGCATAGTGTGGATAGATGAACGACGCAAAAACTTCCCACAGCATCCCAGAACACGTGATCGACCAATGACGCGTATGCTACCAAGTGATCATGTTTCTACATTTTCCTTCGCTGATCCGCTCCGCATTTCATCATAGCGTAACATCAGGTGCATACGTACGTGGTGGTATTGTCTTCAGTGGCGCATTAATTCACACACTGGACATACACTGGA